>NC_030433.2:3805000-4105000 GCF_001660625.3 Ictalurus punctatus | reverse complement strand
TGATTGTGTGTAAAAAAAAAAAAAATTAAATAATAAAAAAAAAAAATTCAATTAATGATTTAAGTAAAACCTTGTGTGCTTTATTAGACAAATTTGAATAAATGAACAAGACCTCCTGTAGAAGTAATCCGTTTTAATATTTCAAAATTGATTTTTATCCCCATACACTGTTAATTACGATAACTAGCTGAAAGAACTATCGCTAAAAATAGAACAAGACTTGACTTGGACTTGGACCTCAGGGACTTGTGAACATGTCTGATGTGGCCTAACGTGAAGTTGATTATTCTCCAATAACGGCATGTCTCAAAAGGTTTCATTAAGGGTTTCACTTCATTTATCGAAGTTCAACAGGTATGTTTTAAAAGTCTGTTTAATGCGGTGGAGCACGAGCAAAACACGTTTTATTCCCGTTATCTCTTAATGTGCTTGCTCTGATATGTTCATGCGCACTTTGACATAAATGTTGCGGTTTCTACAGTAACAGTAGTAGTAATTGTAGTAGTAGTAATATTAAAATACTGCCATAATCATGAAAGAAACTGTAGCCCAAAACACTCTCCGTAAACCCTGTTAAACCATAGGAGTAGTATGAGGAGGAATATTGTTAGTAATTGTGGTAGAAATGCTACTATTAATAGAAGCAGTAGTAGGAGTAGTCGTACCAGTCAGTCAGTCCCTCCAGGATTGTTTGATTCTCATGTACTCTTGCGAAATCCTGTAAGGATTGATTAGTAGGAGTAGTATCAATAATAGTTGTAGTAGTAGTTTCTCTGTGGTTTTCTTTTTGTCTTGGGAAGAGAGAAAAACCGGGGCTGGGGAGTGAGCAGCTGTTTATTAGTTTATATATATATATGAGGACATTCCACAACATTGCATGTAACTATAAATGTATAAAAAGTCATTCTTTAATAAATAAAACATTGTAAAAGTTGGCGAATTGCTGTAGTATAAGAAGAATAAAACCGCTGTTGTCAGTAAATAATCAACTCCGGGTGGTAACAGTAGCTAGACTTCACGTCAAGTTGCATCACACCCTGGCACTGATTATTTTCCTGTAACCTGTCACCCTGTCATGTTTAATTCCGTACGTATTCAGCTATACTCCTGCAATCCTACTCTCAGAGCCAGTTCAAAGAGGCTTCGATTGCCAGGAGGTTGGGGTTAGGGTGAACACTTCAGAGACTGCTGTAGGTGAAAGCATGGTCACTATCAGAGCATAACACAACAAACCCTTCTCCTGATGCTCTACAAGGGTCACGTCTGGATAAAAGGCGGTAGTAGTAGCTTCACCCCGAGCACACCTTGACCAGACATCAGACATTGCAGCCTGCAGCTCCTGAGATACAAGAGAAAGTGAGAGAGTCCGAGCGAAAAGGTGAAAATGATTTTAATCAGGGAAAAGCCGAGAGAAGGGGATTCGAGTTATATTAAAGTGAAAATGGGAAGAATGGATCATTTTCCTCACAACAGCCGTATAGAAGCAGCAAACCCGTCTGGTTATATTTGTTGGTCCTCTTCGTAATTTCTTTTTCAGAGGCTGTGATGCGATAGGTTCTCTGTCTAACAATTCTGCTTTGGTTAATTTCCTCACCTGTCCCTATCCTTTTGAAGCTTAATCAGTGTAATTTGCTTTCTGTGTCTACCAGTGTAAATTGGATGTCTGGCTCAATTAAACACTGTGTCAATAAGGATGTGATCCTGTTAGCTACCTATTTCATCAGACTATACACACCTTTTCAGTTCTGGTGTCTGTTCATGTCTCTTATTTCATGAATGTCCTTATAAAATTGAAGCTTATTGTCAGAATGTGGCTTAATCTCACTCGTTGATGTAGCCGGAAATAGAAATCGTCTACGTTCCATTTAATGGTGGAACTTGGTATCAGTTAAATTGGTCTGTTTATATAGTGCTGTGGTGTGCGGTTATAGAGACCACAGAGTTTAAAGTAGGGTTTACCTACTACTACTAGAGTTTAAAGTAGGGTTTACCTACTACTACTAGAGTTTAAAGTAGGGTTTACCTACTACTACTAGAGTTTAAAGTAGGGTTTACCTACTACTACTAGAGTTTAAAGTAGGGTTTACCTACTACTACTAGAGTTTAAAGTAGGGTTTACCTAGTGTGTTTTGGGCCGCGTTATATCTTAATCATTATGGCATTATTTTACCACTATTGTGTTTTTGCTATCATTTAGGGCTGCAACTAACGATTGATTCATTAATTAATCGATTAGTTGGCCGATTTATTTTTTTTCTCGATTGATCAGATGGGGGGTGTTCCGTGACATTTTTTTCATTTATTTAAAATAAAATCCACAAACAGTGTCACAAATATAAACTTAAGTCTAAAACTTTACACAACTGTTTGTCCAATTAAGTAAGACTGAAAAGAACCCAATACACACAGACACACACCGGAATATATATTATAAATTTAGGACTGTAGTTTAATTCTGTGCATTTTGTCGCATCTATAAAAAATACATAGATACTTATATACAAAAAGCACTGAATTCTACAGTCCTAGCAATCCCTGGTTGTTGGCGGAACCTGTCATTCCCCAGGGATTGGTTCAAATACCAGGTTCAATGACATTTTATTGTTGGTGTGACATTTAATTTGACTCTGAATTATCCGTTGTTTATTTTATCCATCAATGCGACATATGAAGTTGGCTACCACTCATTAGGTTTTTGCAAATTACCACTTCATTTGTAAATAAATTTCAAATAAATCCTTCAATGAACCATCGTCAGCTCCGCTAACGTGACATTTGTGAATGCACGCAAATAACCAAATTGATTCATTTTAAAACATCTCATTTGAATATATTTTGATACATTTAACCAAAAAATATAATACTTAAACGTTTTTAAATCTTTCCTATGGATCCCCTGCAATTACACCACTGACCACTAGGCGTCCGCGGAAACACTGCACTAGACTGTAGAGTATACGGTGCATAGGGTAAGTGTACAGTACTTCATTTGGGACACAACTTCAGTATTCACTCTCCAAAGCGTATTTTCGGAACAGAAGTAACGTAATGAGTAAATGTGCCGTGCGCAGACCAACTATTCGATAATGAGATTCGTTGATGATGATTTTCATAAGCGATTATTATCGATTTTATCGATTAGTTGCTGCCGCTCTACTATCATTACTTGTATTACTATTAATATGAATCTTACTATACTACTGCTACTACGCCTTAATAGGGTTTACAGGGTGTTTTTTGGGGTGCACTTTTTCATGATTATGGCAATATTTTAGTACTACTATTACTACTACTAATATTCCTACTAGAGTTTACAGGGTTATCCAGAATGTTTTCAACCTACAATTTTCCTTCATGATTATGACAGTATTTTAGTACTACTTTTATTACTATTATTATTATTATTATTATTTCTACTACTGTGGTTTAATAAGTTTTACCCAGTGTGTTTTTCATGATTATGGCAGTAGTACTAATATTATTACTGTTAATTTTACTATTATTATTATTATTATTATTAGTAGTAGTAGTAGTAGTACCAGAGCTTGTGAGCGGAGAGGAGCGCTGATCATTCAGAGGGAAGAGCGCCTTTCTTAAGATTCCACTCCACACGCTCAACC
The DNA here is from genome assembly GCF_001660625.3 of Ictalurus punctatus. Lineage (NCBI taxonomy): Eukaryota > Metazoa > Chordata > Actinopteri > Siluriformes > Ictaluridae > Ictalurus > Ictalurus punctatus. The sequence goes on along the minus strand of NC_030433.2, from coordinate 4,101,380 downwards.
CAGAATGCACCTTGTGGTATGGTGGTTTGAGAAAATGCGAAATAACTATTAGGTCTAAGGTTATGCCTTTCAAACATCGTTTTAATGAAGTGCTGTAAAGATTGAGCTATTTTTTTTCAATAGACCACATTTCCCCGCATTTTTTGATCTATTTTAATTTTAGAAAAGGTATTTCCTTTACTAAATACTCCAGGTGTGTTTTTTTTTTTTTTTTTTTTTTTTTTCCCGAAAGTTCTACATGCATTTCATTGTGTGTGTGGAATTTTTTTGTTTGTTTGTTTGTGTTTATGATAGACCTGTTTTGAATGGTCTGTTGCTCAACCAGTTGTTGACGGGTATAAAAAAAAAAACAAAAACGAATATCAAATATTCTTTTTGTTGTTGTTGTTGGTTATTACCTTTTATATAGGGTTACATTTATGGGGCTTGCTCGACATCTGTTAAGTTAATTGATTTAATTGAATAAATTTAAATAAAATGAATAAAAGGTACAGCCTGTAACAGAATGTCACCCACAAAGATCATCATAATTCTCACTACTATTCTAATTGAGGCATTTATTCCAGCAATTATTTTTTTTTTCTGTTTGTATTACAAAGTGAAGCAAGTATACTACAGAGAAATTTCTTGTCAGAGTGGGATTCGCGCGAACTTTGTTTTAGCGTTGAGCGTGAGCGGTATGTGAGTGTAGTGTTTGCTTTTGCCGTGAGCAATTGAGCGGCGTTACTCCCATTGGTACTACTATTACTATTATTAATAATACTCCTCCTCCTCTTCCTTGTCCTTCTACTACTACTACTACTACTACTATTAGTACTGCTACTACTACTGCTATTATTTCTACTATCACTTCTTGTCCTCCTCCTTGTCCTACCACTGCTAGTACTAGCACTACTACGGTTTAACAGGGTTTACAGCGCGTGTTTTCGGTCTACAGTTTTTCTTCATAATTAGGGCACTATTTTAGTATTACTAATACTGTTACATCTACTCCTACTACAATTACTCCTACTACTACAAATCCTATTACTTCTACTGTAATAGTTATTCGTACTAATACCGCCACCAAAACCACCAACGAGTACATCTGAAGGGTTTTTTCTCAGGCTGCTATATAAAAGAGTGAAATAGCTTTATTGTTGGCTCTTTCATCCAGCTCAGTATGATTCATTCGGAATTCATGGTGCGTCCAGGTCTAGCTTGAACTAATTTTGAATGAACTTGATAAAGAGAAAGGCACAAGTTCACAGAACAGACAAAGAGAGCCTTAAGCCAACTTGAATTAGTTAGATTTGTGTGTATGGTTGAAGCACATTTCTGCCCTTCTCATTACTGATGGGTGCTATGATGCAGATTGGTACAGATTTTGACTTGGCATGGGTGACCGCACCATAGAGTCCTAGGTGTGGTCCAATATCAGACGGCCATTTATTAGTATAATGTTCCTGCTTTTCTATTGAATCTAGCCCCATAAATCTGTTTGCGAAAATTTGGCTTATTGAGAGTGAATATGAATGCGCTAGTTTATTCATTTGTCGCAGTATTTAAGGCTTAGAGTGTGCCACTTCAGGGAATACGCTATTGATTCAGATTTCACTGGCTTTCAGACAACTGCAAATGATGCAAATGATCTCACCACGTTTTGTTTTCTTTCTCTCTCTCTTTTTTTTTTTTTTTTTTTTTCCCCTTCCCCCACCATTCCCTCCATGCAGAATCGTATAAAGGGTCCAACTCCGAAAGGGTGCTGTGTCAGGCTGGAAAGTATTCTTCAGTAAGATTTAGGCTTTCATCTTGAGTTGAAAATCAGTTTCGTTTGACATCAAGTAATTACTACGACCTGAAAATTATGCAGGTCGTAAAACTTTGTACTCGCTCTTAATTGCAGTTCTGGACTCAATACTGAACTCTCACCTGCTTTCAGTAGTGGAACATTCAAGCTTTTAATTCTGCTTTTTATTTTTTAATGTGTCCATTTGGGAATTACGAAAAAAAAAAAACACACACTCTCTGAAGTGTCTTACGGTGAACGTGTCCTTTTATTATGATTTCTTTCTCCCGTCCTGTTTTTAATGCCTAATTCAACCGAATGTTCAGGCGCGTTTGTCATTAATGCTTTTATTTTACGCTTGGAAACCAGAGGTCTGTTCCTTAAATTGATCAAACTGTGATTTAAAAAAAATTAATAAAAAAGAAATGTCTTAAATATACACTGAGAGGGGGGAAAAAAATCAGTAGTGTATCAGATCAGATCTGTTCTGTCTGGTCTACTTTTTCCTTCTTTCTACTCCTGTAAAATGGCTATGTAGTGGACTGTCTGACTTATGAAACCATTCGGAAATTTTAGTCTCATATAAGTTACCGTAATTCGACGTAGGGTACAGGAAGTCCAGCACCACTACATAATGTCTCTCTAGTCAGTGACCACGTAAAGTTTGGTAGTGTGAGCGTTCTGAAAGTCAGAGTTTAATAGCCAGATGTCTCTTTTTTACTATTGTAGAGTCATAAACAAGCAACCACTTAAGGATTCTGGTCCAACATCTACATTAGGACACTAGATTTTTTTATTTATTTATTTTTTTGTGTAACACTTACTGATTGCTCTTCGGGTTCTGTTGAAGCATCTGCTGATGAAGTTGCATGCTGACTGCTGTGTTTTCATCCTTCTTGGTTGCGTCATTAATCTTCCCCGCGTTATATAACCAGGCTGTCCAGCAGCTTCCCGTCTCTCAATAAACCAGCTTGGTTTTTCGGTTCTCGGGATCAAGGCAGATTAGGTTTGGCACGAGTGTGTTGAAGCAAAATGCCGGACACGGACAATTCTAATGGAACATGGAGATATTTTTCTGCTCCCAGGCTCATGTATATCCAAGTTTGTGTTCCTCACTGTGCTTCTTTGGCTGGTATGTAGCAGAATAAACCATGAAAGTGGCCATTCCTTATAACACGTATACATATATGGCTATGACAGAAAGGTGTCAGAACACACAATGCATCGCGGCTTGCTGCGTAGCTGGCGACTGGTCAGAGAGCCCATGCTGACCCCTGGACATCGCTGAAAGCACCTACGATGGGTACGTGAGCACCAGAACTGGTCTATGGAGCATTCCAAGTAAGGTGGCCTGGTCTGATGAATCACGTTTTATTTTACATCATGTGGATGGCCAGGTGCCTATGTGTTGCTTATCTGGGGAAGAGATGGCACCAGGATCCACTGTGAGGAGAAGGCAAGCGGGCGGAGGACGTGTAACGTTCTGCTGTTAAATCTTGGGTCCTGCCATTCATGTGGATCTTACTTTGACACGTACCACCTACCTAAACATTCCTTAATGTCAGTGTCCTCTTTCAGCAGGATAATGCTCTCTGCCACTCTGAAAAAAATGTTCAGGGACAGTTTGAGGAACGTAAAGAGTTCAAGTTGTTGACTTGGGTTGATCTGAGTTCCCCAGATCTCAGTCCGATCGAGCATCTCTGGGATGTGCTGGACAATCAAGTTCTATCCATGGAGGCCTCACCTTTCAACTTGCACGACTTAAAGGATTTGCTGCTAACTTTTTGGCGCCTGATATAACAGCACGCTTTCAGACGTCTTGTGGAGTCCATGCCTCGACGACTCAGAGCTGTTCTGCTGGCACAAGGAGGATCTACACAATATTAGGCAGGCGTTTTTAATATTACGGCTGATATCTATATATGGCTTGGCAGCCATTTGCGAAGAATACCTACACAGCTGTTTATTCATTCATGGGGAGGCAGGTCAAAAGCTTCAATCAAACATCAGAATAGGGGGACGCGATCTCACTGCCTTGGTACGGGTGTACTGTGGCACGGTTGAATGGGTTGGTTTGAGTATTTCAGAACCTGCTGATCTCCTGGGATTATCACACACAGCAGTCTTTAGAGTATACACAGAATGGGAGGAAAAAAAGTCAGCAGCTGATATGCTGCATGCATAATAATGTCTTGTATCTGTCATCATCTTTACTATATGTGCAAAATAGAACAGCTTTCATATTATGTAGTTTGTCCATATAGTTCAGCCCAAACTTTTACCGTCATTGACGACCATGAAGTGTTCTTAGTTCTGCTTTTGTTGTACCGGCCGGCACATCTCTCAGAAAAGCACATCTCTTCTGACTTTGGAACGAAAGCCATATGTCATGAATAATAAGACATAAAAGAGCAAAAGGCACATTAATGTCCAAAGTGCCCCTATGCCTGTTTAATAATTTGCACTCATCAGCTCACAAACCTAATCACTGCCTTAAAGCATCAAGAAGACCATTCTGCATTTTAATCGTTCCTGTTCCAGAGGGATCTTAGGAACGTTAGCTTACTGTGAAGAAGTATCAGGCCCGAGAAAACTTTAAGAAGTCCACTTTTGAGAGGCGTACTATGATATTATGTGCAGTCTTTGATCATTAGTAAACAAATAAATGTGGCTGAGTGAAAGTGTAAAAAGTGATTATAAAAGCCTGAGTGCCCGAGACCGTTGTGATGACAGCTAGCTTGTTAGTTCCAGCATTAGTTCTGCTGTAAGAAAGCCTGTGAATAGTAACATGCAACACACACACTTTTTGCAGTACTATTGCTACTACTACTAATGGGCTTTAATAGACTTTACACAATGGGTTTAGGGTCATTTTCTTCATGAATATGTCAGTATTTTACCGGTACTGCTAAAACTACTGCTACTATTACTACTACAACAACTATTATTATTATTATTACTACTACAACAACTACTACTACTATTGATACTATTGACACTTCTACTTGTCTTTAATAGGGATTACCCATTGTATTTTGGAAAATTTTCTTCATGAATATGACAGTATTTTTTACTACTGTTACTAATCCTTCTGCTAGCATTACTACTACTACCACTAATACTACTGCTACTACTACTACTACTGCTACTGCCGCTGCTGCTGCCCAGTGTATAGGGCCTAAACTTTTTCTTAATGATTATGGCAGTATTTTAGAACTACTGTTACTACTACTTCTAATAGTGTGTTTTGCGTCATTTTCATCATCAGTATGAATGGATTTTGCTACTACTACTAAAACTGCTGCTGCTACTACTACTATAACGACTTAATCTACTATTAGCTACTGCTAATAGATGTAAAAGGTTTTTCCTAGCTGGTTTTGCATCAGTTTCTTAATGAATGACAGTATATTACTACTACTACTGTATTTCTCCTGCTATCACTCCAAATGTATGTACGGTATGTATGTATACATATATTATGCCAAGTAATAGTTATTAATACTAATATTACCAGTACGAACAACTGTGATGATGATGATGATGATGATAATAAGAAAAAGATGTATAGTAGTAACTGTGGAAATAATTCTTTAAAAATAATAATAATAACCATGTGCCATTAATTACTCGGTAGTTGAGTGGAGCAGTTTGTGGTCTTGCAGGTTTGTCCTTTGACTCTCATTAATTTATGCACGTTTTTCACTCAGACATCAGCAACTATGTAGCTCCAGTGTGATTTCAGCACATACATGAAACCCTGTTTAAATCACTTAGCTATCTGTTTTATTTAACTTCAGAGCTCTGCGTCCATAAATGTGAGAGATTGTATTTTAGCACTCACAATCTGAATCTCAAGTGTTACGTGACTTTGGTCTGTGTGTGGGTTTGTCAAGAATTTCGATACTACACCTGGTATTTGTGTAGTATTCCAAACGTTGAAGAATACAGATATTTCATTTGTTTTAATGTTATCTTGAAAGATTCAGTGTTATCGTGGCACGGCGGTCCTCGGTTTTACAGCTCCAGAGTCTCCGGTTTGAGCCTGAGCTCAGGTTACTGTCTGTGTGGAGTTTCACATGCTGCTGTTCCAGTGTTCACATGTGGGTTTCCTCTGGGTTCTCTGGTTTCCTCCCACCTCCCAAAAACACGCAAATGGGTGGAGTAGTGTGAACGAGTACATCCAGGGTGTACGTGTTAATAGTTCAGTGCATTTGTTCTGTCAGTAGTGGTAACATGGATCATGACATCATCTATGCTTTTCTAGAGGACGTTTTTATTCTCATTACAAATCCATTTAAATTAAATTCACCATGAGTAGGGAATTGAATTTATTTCAATCCTTGGAATGGGAGGAGTTGTACTTTATTAGTAAGAACTAATAATGGTTTTCAAAGGGGAATCTTCTTACTTCTCTGACGGTTTCCACATGTTACAGGATGTTTTGGACAAAAGTCTTTGATCGGCCGTGAAGCTCAATGCTTCCAAAGGTGTTCTGTAAATAAAGTGTTGTAGTCAGGTTACATACATACGTTAAGGTCCAAATCAAGTCTCAAATCACCCGCTTCGAGGTCCCTACTCGGCCACTCCAGTGTTGTTTTCTAAATTGTACTGGTTGCTGATGAAATACAATCTCAGCTTTCATACTGTGGCAACAATTTAGAGAGGGGGGAAAAAAACCCCTGTTTATCTACAGAAGCTAGTGAGCTGTGAGCATTGCGACTCACTCCATCTCCTTCTTTGCCCCTTGTTCCCCTCCTCTTTTTAATTACTGAGTCACTGGTGGATGATTTTTCTCACAGTATTTCACCTCAGGAAAGTGCCAGTGCGCAATGTGTGTCTGTTTATCATCACTCCTGGCTAAACAAAGAAATTGGTAATAATGCTTAATGTCTGGTTAACTGAACTAATTTGTTTTATATCTAAAAATATTCTGCCTACAGTGCGCTCTCTTTCTTTTATTTATTTATTTTCTCCCAAAAAATGTTTGGCATACAAAGGTACTATTGGTTTAAACAGAAATTCACATTGTTGTTCTTTATAGCATTGTATAGTTCTGGGTCAAAAGGAACGTTAAAGTGCGCCTATTATGGTTTTTCAAATATTGCCTTTCATGTAGTGTGTTATAGAGCTGTTTGTGAATGTAGAAATGTAAAAAAGGTCTGCATAGTTTAAAAAAAAATAAATCAAAGAGCACAACAAAAGGAGTTATCGACTCTCAAAAGAAGGAACCGATTCTGAACAGCTGAAATGAGTCGTTAGTGATTCCAGACTTACTTCCTGTACTGACCTACATAGGTTTGTAACAAAAAGCCCCGCCTCTGGTCTTCATTGGCTGCTCGCTGACAGTGGTAGACCAATCTCAACAGACTGGGACATCTGAGCCAATCAGAGCAGAGTATGCTTCCTAAAAAGAGGAGTTTCCTTTATGAATCCTTTAGAACGGATCATTTAACGAGTCTTTGTGACACTGGGGGTGGGGGAGGTAATGCCTTCAGTTTAAATTATGAGCACGTTAAAGTGTTTTTTGACCTTGGGTGCATGTAAATCTATTGTACGAGACCTCTAAAACAAAATTAGGCACGTTTCAAGACCATAATAGGTGCGCTTTCATGCTGGTGCAGGTCACGAGTAGATTTTGACATTTAAAGCCTGGGATGAGTGAAACACTGTAAACACGCACAGACGAACCAAATCCTCTGGGATTCCTCACTGTGGTGACTTTCAAGTAAGGCTGGAACTAATGATTATTTTGACAGCAGAACATTGTGGAGATTTGTGTATCGCTTGCTGCAGCCTTCCAGACAAAGAGAGAGAGAGAGAGAGAGACCGTGAAAGAGTGAGTGAGTGAGACGAACAGACAGGCCGAAGGAGAGATGGAAAGACAGACAGACGGAAGGAGAGACCGAGATCATGAAGGAGAAACTGAGAGTGAAAGACAGGGTATAGAGAGAGACCAAGACAGAGTGAGTGAGAGAGAGACACACAGAGCAGGAGAGACACAGGCTCTCATCTGTGAGAGAGAGAGAGAAAGAGACTGAAAGTGAGATGGAGAAAGAATAGGAGTGAGACAGACCAAGGAGAGTGTGAAAGACAGGCAGAGAGAGGCAGAGCAAGAGACGAGGCGAAAGACCAAACTGGAAAGACAGAGGAGGGGGAGAGAGAGAGAGGGAATATGAGGGAGGTGGGCAGAGAAAGATTGATATGCCGAAAGGAATAAGAGCAAAAAAAGTGTGAAATAAATTGAGAGAAATGCAGAGAGACAGGCTTGCAATGCAGTAAGGAGAAAGACAAGCTCCCATCTCTCTCTCTCTCTCTCTCTCTCGCGCTCTCTCTCTCTCTCTCTCTCTCTCTCTGTCTTTCTCTCTCCTTCTCTCTTTTACTGTCTCGCTCTGTAGTACCTCCATAAATCCAAGTACACGAGAAATTATTAAAGGGAGTCTAGTCAAACATTGTATACAGCTGAATATAGTCTCTCTCTCTCTCTCTTTCTCTCTCTCTGTGATGAAACAGTGCTGCGTATATCTGTGTTTCTGCTTACCTTCCGACACCGCAGCTTACTTAACAAGCGTTCAAATGAAAGGAAAGCAGTCCATTTCCAATCTAATTAGCTGTGATGCTGTAATAAGTGAGAATCCGGACGGTTGAGTCCGTATTTAGATAGAATTATGGCAGACCTGCCAGTGAGAGCACATGCAGACAGTGTGACTCTCGGCAACTTTCTGAGTCCTAAGGTGTGTTTTGTAGCATTTAATCATTAATTATCAATTCAATTTTTATTTATTTATTTATAATTTATGTAAATTAAGGCAGCAGTCTTTAAGCTTCCACAAGAGGGCATCTGATCATTCGTTTCAAATTTAAAAAAAAAAAAAAAAAAAAAAAAAAACAGCAAGTGACTACACGAGTTTGAATGTATAAGTGGTTTAAAAGTACTGCTGGTTCCAAGTGTGGGTGGGAAGTCAATCAACAGAGAGACTACTGTAATAGACTTTGACACAGTGGGTGGCAGCATGCAGACCTTCAAAGCACATCAAACAACAATTAATATGTCAGTCTCTTCTGATTTGCTAGAACACCCTCCCGTCTTACTGTGTCGTATTTGTCATTTACATGTTCTTGTCTGAAGGCCGTTCATTTTACGGATACGCGCGAATACGTGTGGCGGCCTGGGAAAGCCCATCGGATGTCGTTGAATTCTGGCATACTCTGTTCAAGGGGCACGTTGATTTGTCTTTAGTCACAGTGAAATTTGTTTAGCTCCCATAGTCGTGCAAAACAAATTCTATTCTGTGGAAATTTTTTTTTTTTAATCGATTTAGGAAGCTTCTGTAAACTTTATCGTTACATATGTTGTCAATGCGATCGTATTTTGCGTAGGAATTTAGCTTGTTTTATTGTAATTAAAAAAGCCTGATGAGCTGCTGCATATACCAAACACACAACAACTGAAATCAGAGACAGTTAAACATTCAGTTTCAACAAACGTACCGTCGACCATAGACGTCGCAATTCATTGATTCCACCACGTTTTCTAACTGGCACGCCCCAACCTGAAAACTCTGAGCTCAAAGAAATTCCTCAAAGAAAAGAAAAGAAAAAGAAGTTTTACCACTAGTGATTATGACTTTGTGGGGGCGTTCATTTGCGTTCAGCTCATAAATACGTTCTTTCCAACATGACTTGAATGCACCAATAGATTAAAAGATTTTATTAGAAACATCTGTACACCTGCTTATTCGGGAAATTACCCAACCAGCGAATCATGTAGAAGCAACGCCATGTATAAAAATCATGCACATACAAGTCAAGAGCTTCAGTTACGATGTTCACATCGAACATCGGAATGGTGACTTTGGCTGTAGCGTGGTTGCCTGCCTCAGTGCCTGCCTCTCCATTCTATAGCCCAGTTAGTGTTGCCGCTCTTGTTCCAGTTTATTTATTTATTTATTTATTTATTTATTTTGAGTCTACCGCTCTACATCACACACAGTTAGCTTTCAAAAAGCAAGAGACGTGTTGTGTCTCTTTTAGTCCTTCAGCAACATTGAGTCAGTACAAAAACATTTTAGTTTTCCCAGCCCATAATTAAATGTTACAGAAAAAAAATTGAAGGCATGTTTGCTCTACAGCATTTCATTGCATGTGCCTAAGACTTATGCACAGTACTGTAGTCTCATCGGGTTAACTCTGTGGCAATCACAACATCAGTGCGTGTTTATATTGATCTGGAAGTCAGTGCAGATATTTATGGGGCCAAGCACATAGTGCCTTCTTTTTCTTCTTCTTCTCCACCCACCCTTAACTCATTGGCTCCCCCCAAAACACAACAGAAAATGTACGTTCTATAGTTTCACAGTACGGTGAGATTCGCACTGCGGTATTCACTTAGAGATGTATAACAAGCAGCTCTAAAGTGCCTCTATAATTCTGAGCAGCCTGATAACTCTCCTTGTAAGGTGTTTAGCTCCAATCGATCAGCCGACAATCGGTATCGGCCGATAATCACAATTTATGACCCGATCGGTAGTTTCTAAATTTGTCCGATCTCACGAAGCGATCGCAATTTGATGACGTAAAACACATGATGATGTTAAACTTGAGCGCTGCAGTCATGTCATCACCTGTGTGGAATTATTACCATTTTCCGTGCATTTTTATGGTAAATGGTCTGCAGTTATAGATCACTTTTTTTTTTTTTTCTTTTTTTTTTTAAAAGCCTTAAAGGTTCTACAAAGCGCTTTACACTGGTTCTCATTAACACATTCACACACACCAGTGATAGCACAGCTCCCATGCAAGGTGCTAGCTTGCAACTTGGGGTTCAGTGTCTTGCCCAGGGACACTTCGGCACGTGGAGTCACGTGGGCCAGAAATCGAACCAATAACCCTACGATTAGCGGACAACCCGCTCTCCCACCTGAGCCACAGCCGCCCATTTTCAAAGGGCTATTAAAATGTTCATTGTAAAATGAAAATTTTGTTGTGCTTATTTATTTGATTCTCAATTAAAATAACAATCTACAACATTGCTGTAAATCATATCACCAAGGCAACATCTGTCGTATTACTTTTTCTTGGGGGGGAGGTTACATATCACTTATATAAAGCTTGAACGATCGGGATGGGTATTTTATTTTTTTTTAACATCCACCTTGCGATTTGTGATGATGGATCCAATCTCCTGTGCTTGCTCACCTTTTTAGACATGTTACTGGCCTTGTGAGCCCTCATATTACCCACTCTCTCCAGCGCTGAAAACTCTGTCACTTCTCTAACAAAAGTGTCAAATATTGAAAAATTTCAATGAGTGACACAACTGTGCTGCTACTAGTTTGACTCGTGCTCTCCTACCTCCTACTCTGTATATGTCTCCCTCACTTTGCCCTTGTGCAGTGGACATACACTGGACGAACAGTCTGTGATGATGTACCACACGAGTCAATTGCAGTTTGACATTTATTCTTGGTTCTTATTAAGCATACAGTTAAATGACCTTGTGCGTTTTTCTTTCAGTGTCCGCCCGAATGATCGCTAATACTTTTGTAGTCCTTTGCATAGACTGGTTGAACCAGGAATGTGATTTATACAGTGGTTGGAACAATTTTAAGGCCATTTAACCCTGACTCTTTTCTAAAGGATGGATAATATTGATGCATACAAATTATTTTTAATTAACAGAAGACGTCTACTCTCTTTGATCACCGTGGGTATGCTGCGTTTTTCCATGTTGAGTGCTATGTTGCGCTTTTATGTGCACATGCTCGTGGACAAATCATATCTTAAGGATCAAAACCTGAGTTGACGGAGATAGTTGATAACCAGTGTCATGGTACCAGTAAAGCCTGGTTGGATTGGTTTGGTTGAGTTTGTACAACTACCTTTTTGGTACAGTCCCCACATCTCACAGCTGAAACTTTGGGCAACGAATAGAAACACAATACGCTACGTTAGGAACTTGGATAATTGTCGTAAACGTTTTTGTTTCCCTTAGTCTATATTACCGTAAACAACTAGCTAACATATTACGTTAGCTACCACTTTTTAGCCTAGTCAGATCCAGTCAACCCAATGGAGCTTTTACTAGTCTGGTGGGTTAGCTAATAAATGTATGATTTGATACTTATTATACCAACAAGGGCAATCATTTGAGATTTGTCCTAACTTCAGTTTGGCAAATATTATATGAACGAAAAAGCACTTTGCGTGAATAAATGAAACCCAACCTGAAACATCTAACTGTTTGATAAAATTCTGATGTTGATGCCTAAATCCACCAGAACCAAAAAAGATGCTTCCAGTTTAATTGAAATCAGTTGTAATTATGTAGTTCTTTTAATTATAGGCTTTGTTACAAAGCCCCTTTACAGAAATCCAGATGTAGATTTAGATCTCTGTTGCGCAAGCCAGAGGTGACCGCCGCAAGGAAAAAATCCGACATTAAGAACCCTGAGAGGAACAAGACTCAGCAAGGGATCCCGACATGCATCTGTGCTACTTCGGCAGGAAGGTTGACCAAATTTAGCACGGGTACGTAGTTACGATGCTGCTCGTTTGGCAGGATCAGGTGCAATTACCGAGTGCCGCAATACAGTGGAAAAGTACAGCGTGTAAATCTGAAAGCTAGGTTATAAAGTAATCTAGTCTTAGTGTTGTCATCGTGATGTTCACAGAGATTGAGTGGCTATATCAAAGCAGTCTTGAGGGGGTGGAAAAAACACATTAGTGTGTGCCTTAAGTTCTCAGTCACCACAGCGGATTTCCGTCATATTGATCTTATAGCTAGGTTGTTTTGGAGACGAATGTTTATTTTTTTATTTGGGAGGCAGTTGAGTGGGTAGGTCACCTCCAAGCGATTGTCACATAATTCACATAATTTACCGCTGTGATTTCAGACACGTCATCTTCAACAGCTTGTGATGCGGGTGTAAATTTTCAGTCCGCTGAGCTCAGTAATGAGTGCGCACTTGAAGAGTTATCTAACGTTCAAGTAAGGAATAAAACATCACACGGCGCGTCGTTATGGGAAAATTAACGATGACGACGACACAAAGCGGCGTTAACTGTCACAACCCCAGAGTTCCTATAACAGCACACCCCGAAGAGTTTTATTCCTCTTATACCACAGAAATGATCGAACCAACCATGAAGATTTTCTGTTTATTAAATAACGACACGTCACTTTTTTTTCTTCTTTTTTTTAAATTTATAGTTACTTTTATGTTGTGGAACATCCACAGAACAAGCTAGGTCCTTTTATCACTTGATGTGTAACGGCTAGAAAAAGTCTCACCAGCTTTGCTTTTTTTTTTTTCTTCTTTCTCCTTCTTGAGCTTAATAAGACAAAACTCCTCTGTTCTGAAGTCTTTGTTATGTCTGAAAACTTTCCCACTGACTGCTACAGACCTTCCCAAACTGCTAAACAAACATCTCCTCACAGAAAACATGACTTCTGTCAAAGCTGCTGCTATGGAATATTTATCAACACCGTCTGACCAATCAGATTTCAGAAACCACAGCGTGTTTTTCCGTAGCCAATAGCGGACGGATAGCTGTGTCTGTTGCTTAGCCAAAAATGAATATGCTTCGATGGCACAGGCGAACACCGTGCCATACAGATTCTCTTCCCAAAACAACATTATCATTAGGAACCCATCCACCCATCATGCTGTAAACGTATATATTTTTTGCGTTACTTCTCGAGTGTTCTGCGGAGGCTTTTGCATCTGTGATTTTCCATCAGTGTGCGGTATCTCGCTCGAGACGACGCTGTGTACGACAGTCCAGAAATGTTCAAGGCTTTCTTTTTTTTTTTGCTTTGCTTTTAATGGAATATAACTGCTTTATTCCTTCTTTTTACTGTAATTCTGAAATGTCTTTCTCCTAACGCATACATGGTCATTTCTCTCATACTAGCCCATATAAGGAACGTTCTACAACAGCTAGTCCCAGGGCGTTGCACGAGTGCTTATGTCTAATCTAACCACACTGGGACGTCTCACTGTTCGTATCACTCAGCTCGTCTGTATTCATCACACAAAATTCCACTTCCTACTTTGAAACGGTTACTACAGTAGTATTTGTGTATCATCAGTAACTTTTCGTTTAAAATATAAAGCCCATATATTTAAAAAATTAATTAAAAAAAGAAAAAAAAGAAGCCAGTTTGATTGCCACCTTTAACAGGAATGTACAAATGAATGCGAGCTAGCTAGACAGCTAGCCGACGGGCTACACAGAGACTCTTGCTTTTTCTGGAAATATTTCTGCTATCGGACCAAATATAAACAGAACAGTTGTCCATATTGTGCGAGTTACTCAGTGATGATTTCTTCTTGTATAAAAACAATAATGCACCTGCGATTGTATTGGATATCAGCACGGCTGTGATTAGCTTCGGCTCGGTGCTTGTGTGTCATTGCTTAATTGTAAAAGGAGCCTTACACTAGAACCTTTTGGATTAGTCACAGTCTTTTGTTATATTCCTGTCGATCCAGCAAGCTTGGCTGTTATTTGTGCCGGGTGATTATTTTGCTGATGCAGTACATGACTCTTGTCCTCTGGTTTCCTTTCAGGGCTCGGCGGTCCACAAGGATGATGGCACTACTACAGACAGTTCCTCTGAAAAACAGTCTAATGAGGGCAAACTCATTAAAGGTAAGGTTGGGCCATGTACCTCTATGGACTTGACCTCTGGGACCAAAGCACTAGAATTAAATTAAATTAAAATAAATAAATAATTAAAAAAAAAAAAAAAAAAACAAGCCTGCACTGCTGCAATTAGTCTTCTAATCATTGCTGTTCCCGAAGGTTTCCCATGTTCCACAGAGTGTAGTGGTGAGCTGAGCATCACTGTAGCAGTGTTAACACTTGTTCTGGTGTGTCTAGGCCGTAATGATCATGTCTTTAACCCTAATGACCATCAGCGCTAGCCACATTTCCTGCCCCAGAGGAAAGGTTAATGGCTGTAACTAAGTGACACAGATCAGAATTCACTTCCAACGTGTCCTCGTCTTGTTTTCCCAGCATCCTTTGCCCCCATCTGCTTTGCGATAAAGTCCAAAGAGAACGACATGCTGCCTTTGGAAAAGAACCGCGTGCGTCTGGATGACGACTCGGACGAGGACAGGGGGAGAGAGGAAGAGCAGGAAGGGGCGGAGCAGAGCATGGCTGGGGTGGAGCACCAAAGTGAGGCAGCTCCTGCACAGCCTGAGGAGAAAAAGCCCACTCTTTCACAGGAAGAGCTGGAGGCCAAGCAAGGTTGTGTGACTGCAACACACACACACACACACACACACGGGAACAGTTTGCGAAAGCGTCTTGTTAATACATTTCTTTTGTCTTGTTACAATACATTTAACTGTAGCATTCACAAGTTTTGTCCCCTTGCTATGGTGATACGGTTTGCTCTATCTGTTTCCCATTTTATACCACTACTGTCAAGTAGCTAGCTGCTAACTGTGTGTAACTACAGTGCCTTGCATAGCTACGGCTCATCGGTATGGCCCAGGGAACACCATGCCACAGAGAAGCATGGTGCTAGTAGCATTATTCATCAGCAGTGACTGGGAAGCAGGTCAAGGTTGAGGGCAAGATGGATGAACATTAGCGATTATTTTGTTCACGAGTCTTGATCTCACAGTTTTCTTGTCATGGCAACCAGCTGGAAAAAAAAAATCTTGTCTACCAACATTTTTTTCTTGTTAGCAATATTAGCACCACTAGTATTGTATGACGGCACCTTTAACTATTACAGTGCATTCTGTAAAATACAGCATTTATGCTATATTTTATATTTACCTTAAAAGCAGTGTTTATCATTTGAAAGAGACGTAGTGCGACTATTGGTCTGCTTTTGGATAAAATACCTGCCAACTGTCTGAACCATCAAAAGTGAGGCAGTATGTGGGGTTTTTTTTTGTTTTCTTTTTCATCCACTAAGAAGTCAGAGCAGAGAAGTAGACCGTTTTTGTTGTTGTTGTTGTTTTTTTTGTTGCAAAATGTCTCCCTAATGGACATATTAAACGAAATATTTTCTTGATGCATTTTCGGTTTGTCTATCTGGAAGTCCAGGTGTTTGGAATCGCTAAACTGCTCCCATTACACAGTTGTCTGACACACATTGCACATTAACCAACACATTTTCCTGTAATCTGTTGACATAATGATGTGTAAACTGCACAATCGAATGCGGATGAGTGGCGCAAAGTCCACCTTTTCACCGACTATATGTGAGAGGAATCCTCACGCCTCTAGTCGTTTAATTTACCCCAAAAAAAAAAAAAACACACACACACACAATAGGTGACTTATATTTACTTTACAGCTTCAGATTCTTCACTCAAGTAGAAAAGCATCTGGAAACTACGGAGACCCCCTAGTGTCAGGTAAGAAAAAAAATACAGGCATGTGTAATCCGTGCCCTCAGATTTGTAATCCGTGCCCTCAGATTTGTAAACCGTGCCCTCAGATTTGTAAACCGTGCCCTCATATTTGTAATACGTGCCCTCAGATTTGTAATCCGTACCCTCAGATTTGTAATCCGTGCCCTCAGATTTGTAAACCGTGCCCTCGGCACGGATTACAAAACTGATGGCACGGTTTACACATGGCTGCATTTTTATTTTTTTTTCGTTCCTGACACTAGGGGGGCTCCGTAGGAAACTTTACTTAAGTAAAAGTGCTAGAAAGATTCACAGAAGGAAAAGACATCCATCTCAGTTCACACCTTTGAGGTTTTATTTTTTATTATTTTTATTTATTTATTTATTTTAAAGGTTTACTGATTTTAAATTAGTGCCTCTTTTCCCAAGGAACCGGGGGAACATCGGAGAACATTAGCTAAGGCTGAGTATTCCTAATCTCGCAAACATTAGTTAGTACGATAACTCCGAAATTGAGTATCGTATCATTTGATACGAAGCTTTTGATACGATATGTCTGCTTTACTTTGTCATAAATACGTTGCAATATTTATATGTAATAAAAGGAACCAATATTTAAACTTAATCAAGCCAAACTCCCTCCTCAAAAGTAGCTTCCATTTTTTTAATCAACCTACAGTTTTTGTCGGTTTGTGTTTTGTTTTGTTTTGTTTTTTTTGTTTTTTTTAAATCTCCTACGCATGCTGTTTTTAATGAGGTTGTACATAGGGACTGGAAGATTTCCCAAATCTGTACGGTCTTGTGTATAGGTCTTGTGTATTTTGTCTTCCCGGTCAGTTAAGATGCCTGTGACGGCCAGTGACCGCTCTCTGCTGCGTTTAGGTAACTTTTCCCTGGCTGTTTCAGTCCAGATTAACAAATTCATTGCAACAGTTGTGAAGTTCATAGCTGTAAATATGAGACACACTTCGGTGTACTGGAGAACGCACAATTGAGCTACAGCAAACAGCAGAAATTGAAATAATAATAAAAAACTAAACTGTGCTTCAGACTGTTCCCTTGAGAGTGAAAGCTTAGTCAGAGAGCTGACGTTTAATTAACCATGTTACTTTGCTACATCCTAAAATACAGCTTTTGTTTCATTATATGCCGAGTGTGAATGGATCACCAAGCACGTTGTCATTATTAAGTTTCAGTAATTGTACTTTTTTAATGTTAAATGCTGTCTTAGGTATCAACTGAAAATGGAAACCTAAGCCACATACACATATCAGCCATGACATTAAAACCACCTGCCTAGTATTGTGTAGGTCCTCCTCGTGCCACCAAAACAGCTCTGCTGCGTCAAGGCATGGACTCCACAAGACCACACAAGAAGGTGTGCTGTGGTATCTGGCACCAAGATTTTAGTAGCAGATCCTTTAAGTACTGTAGGTTGCGAGGCGTGGCCTCCATGGATCAGACTTGTTTGTCCAGTACATCCCACAGATGCTGGATCAGATTGAGATCTGGGGAATTTGGAGGCCGAGTCAACACCTTGAACTCTTTATGTTCCTCAAACCATTCCTGAACAATTTTTTGCCATGTGGCAAGGAGCATCATCCTGCTGAAAGAGACCAGTGCCATTAGGGAATAACGTTGCCATGAAGGGGTGTACTTGGTCTGGAATGATGTTTAGGTAGGTGGTACGTGTCAAAGTAACATCCACATGAATGCCGGGACCCAAGGTTTCCCAGCAGGACATTGCCCGGAGCATCACACTGCCTCCGCCTGCTTGCCTTCAGGGCATCCTGGTGCCATCTCTTCCCCAGGTAAACGACACACACACACACACCCGGCCGTTCACATGAGGTAAAAAAAAAAAAAAAGTGATTTCTCAGACCAGGCTCTCTTCTTCCATTGCTCCATGGTCCAGTTCTGATGCTCATGTACCTATTGTAGGCTCTTTTGGTGGTGGACAGGGGTCAGCATGGGCACTCTGACTGGTCTGCGGATACACAGCGCTATATTCAGCAAGCTGTGATGCACTGTGTGTTCTGACACCTTTCTATCACAGTCAGAATTAACACTTTCAGCAAAGTGTGCTACAGTAGCTCTTCTGTGGAATCAAGCCAGAAGGGCTAGCCTTCGCTCCCCACACACATCAGTGAGCCTTGGATGCCCATATTCCTGTCGCCGGTTCACCGGTTGTCCATCCTTGTTCCACTTTTGGTCGGTACTAACCACTGCATACCGGGAACACCCCACAAGACCTGCTGTTTTGGAGATACTCTGACCCAGTCGTCTTGCCATCACAATTCGTCGGCTGTCAAAGTCACTCAGATCCTTACACTCGCCCATTTTTCCTGCTTCCAACACATCAACTTCGAGAACTGACTTCACATGCTGCCTAATGTATCCCACCACTTGACAGGTGCCATTGTATTGAGGTGATCAATGTTTTTCCTTCACCTTTCAGCGGTTTTATTTTCATGGCTGATCGGTATATTGTCAATACTTATTTTTGCAATATTTAAATTATTGTATCATAATGAATTGCAGTTTTGCCGTTTCATTATGCCCATAGATTGTTGAACGGTTTGGGTGTCATTTAGCACTCTTAAAATCTTTTTATTTTATTTTTTTTTTTATTTTTTTTTATAAATGCTCTTTGATGTTCCTTGATGCTTTTTCAATTCAAAAAGTATTATATAAAAGTAAAACTCAGGGCAAGTACACACACTCAAAAACCAGACTAAAGTCATTTGCCACATAGATAAATCACCTGCACTTTTCAAGTTATTTGTTCATTTTCTATAGAAAAAAACGGGTCATTTTCAGACAAGACGTACAAGTCTCTTAACCCGCCTTATATTTTTTGGGCTCCACACCATTTATCTGGAACAAGGAAATTGGAGATAAATTTGTGGTGCACACAAACATCTTTAGCAATCACTGATTGCAATTCAGACATAATGTCCCATCAAACAGTATGGTCTCTGTGATGCATAGCGGTGTCTGGAAGCAAAAATGAATGAGGAAACATAGCACTGTCAGCCTAGTAGCTGTCCAGGACATGACCCTTTAAAAAAAAAAAAAAAATCTTTTAATGCCGGATTTATTTATTTATTTATGAATTCCAGAGGGCACACATTCATTCAAGTGTGATTTCATGCTTTCGATTTTTTTCTGACCAAGACATTGTCTTCACCTCTTTTTGTAATTGCAGACCTTTCTCAGACAAATGCTGAAAAAGTACAAGGAGGTTGTTCTAGGAATCAGCTTGTATGTTGATCTAGAACTAGCTGTTGCACTAGAGGTGCATGCATCGGTATAATTTTTTTTTTTTTTTTTTTTTTTTTTTTTTTTTTTTTTTTTTTTTTTTTTTTTTTTTTTTTTTGAGTACGCGTATTGATACTGAAACAGACACTGAAATGAGTAACCATAACTTAAAACTTCATATTAAACAATCAGGGCCTTCACGGAGCATTTTATTTAGCTCTATTTATATTAGTCGCTGCCGTGTGCTGCTAGAGATGAACTCCTCGTGCTTAGTTTTATATTTACGATGATCTTTAAACAGCATCTTTAATCATGAGCACAGTATCATCGAGTGCGCTCATTAAAAATGAGTGCAAGATGCAGTGAAAGTGAATGCACTTGAGAGTGAAGTGTAGACCTATGTCGTGCAAGGGGAAATAAATCATGTGTCTTGGTGCTTAGTGCTCGCCGAACTGAGCTGTTGTTCAACGCGAGAGTTTTTCCTGATACGCTCTGATTGACCATCCTGATACATACTGTTTAAAGTTACTATCGAAGTTATTTTTGATCAGGTTTCTTGTATTGTAGGATGATGCTGTAGTACGTCCTCTTGATATTTCCACAGAGCACAGTTAGTTTTGTTTATTAATCGATTAATAATGTCATTTGGTGTTCTCTCTTCATTAGGGTTAACTAGGTTAACGTCGCATAGTGTCACGTGGTACCAGATGTCGTTACTGGAACGTTATTTATAAGTTAACGGGCACGATAATTGAGTAATGTTAATGCATCTTTTAATATGAACTGCATAATTTGCCGTACAAAAACGAATGAACAGTAGATTAGTAAAGTGATCACCTTAATGAAAGAAATCAACGTGCGTTGTGTGGAGTGTGTAATAATCATGCACTCACTTGAGAGTCTCTGTAGTGGAGAGGCTGACCTACTTCCTGTCATGTTCCTATGACATTAAATAAAGTGTCCCAGCTTGTAGTGCGAGCTATGTGACCATCGGCAGACTAGTGATTCATGTCCATCCTGTGTAATTACGTGAAAGTCTAGCTCAGGGTCACGGCGGGAGAAGGACACGTCCGTGTACGCTTCCTCACTGCAGAATGCCAGTTTGCTCTGGGATCATATTCCCTCATGTGCTTATATAGGCTGTGCATTAATGCATGGCATGCCTCGGCGACAATTTCTCCATAATCAGCGAGGCCTTTTAACCCTTTTTATGTTCAGTACTCTTGAAAAATGGGATGGGGGGGGGGGGGGGGGGGGGGGTTGTTTGTTTTTTAAACATCCAATATATTCGGTTCGTATTCTGATACTGTGCGTGAGTGGAAACAAAGAAGTGAGATATATGAGAATAAGTGATGGTTACTGAAATAATTTACATATTTACAGCCTTCTTGAACGTGTCCACATTTTGTAACTTCACAACCTTTAATTGAAATCGACTTCATTAGGATTGCTTTCCCATGTCTAACATTTTAAAGGTGCAAATATTTTGTACATCGTGACAAAAAGGTCAAATAAACAAAGAAGCAGACATTTGTTGGCTGCATAAGTATTCACCCCTTGGCTCAATACGTGATAGAACCACCTTTGGTTGCAATTACTGCAGCGAAGCTTCTCAGATACGTCTCTGTCAACTTTTCCCATCTGGATCCTGATGTTTTTGACCAATCCTCTCGGCTCGGTCAGATTAGACGGGGGCTGTTGTTGAAAAGCAAGGTTTTTGTTTCTGAACCACTCCAGAGTCACTTTTGCAGTATGCTTATGGTCTTTGCTCTGTTAGAATGTGTTAGAATGTAAACCTACACCCAAGTCTCATGTCTCTTACACACTAGAACAGTTGGTGTTCTAGGATTGCCTTGGCGCCATCCGTCTTGCCCTCAAGCTTGAACAGTTTAGTCCCTTCTGATGAAAAGCATCCCCCGCAACAGGCTTCGTACTGGTGATGGTGTTCCCAGAGTGTTGAGCGGTACCACCGCAAGGTCCTGTTGTCACGCAAAGTCAGTAGCTAGTTAGCCGATCATAGTGGCCACTTTAAGCTTTCCTCCTCAGGTGTCATGCGAATGGTGCCTGGGATCAAACGTAGTACAGATATTTCCTTGCAAACAACACAGTGACTATAGTCATAATTGCAACTGTGATTATAGCATTTTGATGACAGCCCCTTGTGTCAGTGCAGATTCATCAAGCATAAATTTGCCATGGCTCTCAATAACACTGTAAAACAGCGCAGCTGTGAGCCTCTCAAATCCACATGACAAACAAAATAAAGCCAGATTGGAAATAATTGGACGGATTTATCTGTTCCTTTTAACAGAGTATTAAGAATCTGAGGCTATTTTTGCACTAGTTTGGATTGTGGTGCCTCACCCCTTGATTGCAGTTTGTTTGTGTGTGTGTGTGTGTGTATATATGTGTATGTGTGTGTGTGTGTGTGTGTGTGTGTGTGTGTGTGTGTGTATATATATATATATATATATATATATATATATATATATATATATATATATATATATAATAAAAAAAACGTATGTGTGTGTATATATATATGTGTGTGTGTGTGTGTGTGTGTGTATATATAAATCTGTTGTGTCTTATCCATCTCTTTTTTTTTTTCTCCTTTTTTTTGAATGGGTAATGCTGTGTCATGGTGTATATACACATGTGTACACACACATTGTGCAATCATTACAGTGTGTGTGTGTATACCATGATATAGCATTACCCGTTCACTATTTCTAAAATAACATGCAATTTTTAGTTCCGTTCCAGTGTTTCTTTTAGTAAAATCTTGACCCGAATAGACTACGAAACATTCCATTATAGTAGTTCATGAACTGTTAGCCAGAGAGAAGTTGGGACAAATAGCACCAAAAGGCAAGCTTCATGCAACGACTGACTACAGCTTGGGGAAAGTGGGATAGATGACGGCAGAGAAGAGAGTTCAGTCAGCGGCATGCTGGGATACTCTGAGGGGCTATCGATTGGCCTGAAGCTCTGTATCAATCTGCATCAATGGGCTGTGAAAGGATCACAGAACCATGGTGTGATTACCGGTGGCTGCTTTGAGCCAGCTCATTTCTGTTGTCTCTTTTATGAGCTTTTGCACTACTTCGAGCGTGCGAGAGGGTGTGTAAGTTTCCCAGAACTGTGTTCATAGTTCGCTACGCTTGAGTAGTGGGGAGTTGCGCACATCAGTATTCAGATTTCAGACTCGACTACAGACATCAGCGCTGTATGTCAATTTGTTGTAACAGCATTGGTGTAAGTCTGATAGTCATGATGTGCACTGTAAGTATTCTCAAAAAAGAATGGCTAGAAATAGGCATGGGTCGCTGAGATTTAAAGTGAACAGTGAGTGTAGCAGGTGAATGTTTGGTAAGCTTATATTTTTAACCGTGGGTATGTTTTCTTTATCAGAGTGTATATCAAATTATTTTATGAAAAAATCAAAGTAGACAAATTAAAACTTTTGATAACGCAGTCTAAATCCTGTTCACACATTACGATCTCATGACCTCGATTTAGCACCTCATGGCCACATAACGTTTTGTTTTTTTTACAAAATTTGCAACTTTTAATGTGATAAAGTAGGATTATTTACGCAGCAATATATTTGCCATGAATGGCTACTGCTATTATTATTTTATTTGAACGCTTGCCATTGTCTCATTCATATAGCATTGATTATTAGTTTATTTTTAAGTGGTATCTTGCGTTTATGAGAGTTCATAATACATTTGACAGGAAAAAGTGAAGATCTGCTTCAGTCTGTGTTTACTATCACACAAAGTCAAGTGCTTGTATTTAAAAGTGATGGTCTAGATACTATCGAAAAAACCTGTCTCGGTGAAATCTGGCAACTTCAAGATGGAAGAAATTTGCCTAATCTGAATGGGAAGCCCATACATGTAATTTGCATAATCTGAATGTGAAGCCCAGACATTTAATTTGCATATCTGATTTGGAAATTGACTTAACCCTTCTCTGAACATGCATAACTTTCCCTGCCTACGTATTGACATAACTTTTGAACTTAAGTCACTGAACACTTTTATGAGGATAGCATGACAAATATTCATGCACATTTCCTGAATTTCTCATTATTTTTAAGAATGTGCTCAATAAATTTTTCCCATAACTTGGAGTGCAAAAGTTCGCAAAATTATTCAACCCCCATTGCAAATCAGGTTTATTGTCAAGGGCTTTATTAGTCGCACCAAGTGTGCTTGAGCTGGAACACATGAAATACCTGAACTGGCTTGGGGTTTGTTGAGTGTACACTACCTGGACAGGGCAGAAAAAGGAAGCTATCAACAGCTCCAACCAGATTTCTGAGAAAGCATGTTGTGAAAAACATTCGAGTGATTGCAAAAGACCTGCAGCAAGACTTGGTGGCAGCAGGCACTAAGGTTTCAGTGAGCACAGTAAGGCGCATACTAAATACAGAAGGTCATCACGCTAGGTTATCATACGACTCCAAGACGTACACCACTACTGACCCAAAAGCACAAGAAAAGTCGGCTCAAAATCGTATAAATAAGCCACAGAAGTTTTGGGATTCTGTTCTGTGGAGCGATGAAACAAAACTGGAACTTTTGGTCACGATGGGATCAGCGGTACGTCTGGAGGAAGAAGAATGAAGAAAGAACACTCTGTCCACAGTCGAGCATGGTGGTGGCTCGGTGATGCTCTGGGGCTGCTTTGCATCCTCTGGCACTGGAAACCTGCAGCGTGTGGAAGGCGAGATGGATTCATTGACGTATCAGGAAATCCTAGGAGAAAACGTCATGCCGTCTGTGAGGAAGCTGAAGCTTGGGCGTCATTGGACCTTCCAACAGGACAATGATCCCAAGCATACCTCAAATTCTACGAAAGCTTTGTTGCAGAGGTAGTCCTGGAAGATTCTACAGGGCCATCACAGTCACCTGACTTGAATCCCATAGAAAATCTCTGGTGGGATTTCAAGAAGGTGGTTTCAGCACGCAAACCCAAGAATATTACTGAACTGGAGGCCATTGCTCATGAGGAATGGGCTAAGATTCGTATTACAAACATACATCACAACATGTATTTCAGTAAAACAGACATACAGATTTTACTTGGATTTACTCTAGACACTTTTGGGATCTAGCTTTAGTTTAGATAGAGGTCTGTGGTCTGAATTTTACCCCTAAATCTGCCACGGCTTGAGTCAATCTGCAAGCTTTAAGGACCAAGGCGTATAAGTCACTTTAAATAGTCTGTTATATATTTCATAAATGATTTTGCTGGACTAAAAATGGAGCAAGTCGACAGAAACTAGGAATCCTAGATGAAGACAGAATGCACCATGGTCTGGTGTCTTCCAAAATAACTGTTCTTTTGTCATTTTTGTTCAGCAGCGTGTAATCTTAGGGAGCTCTGGTACTGCACTAACTCAGCTTACGAAACAGTGTGCACTTTACTGTGCACATGCATGCGCATGTCAATGCCTGTAAATATATTATGTGCACACTGTTATGCCCTGCTCAGTACGGGGAGTAAATCCTCCTATTTTGTCTCAGCTAATTTGTAAAGGTCATCTGATCTCCAGGCTATATAGCACCTTTCCACCGGACACTGCAGCTCGGCTCAGCTCTACAAATTACTCCTAGTCCTTAATGGTGTTTCTGTTTCCACTCCAGCAATCAATCAATCATATTTATTTATAGAGCACATTTAAAAACAACCAAGGTTGACCAAAGTGCTGTACAATATAAAAATCACTACATAAACCTACAGAAGAGTAAACGATAAGTACTATAATAAAACGAAAATAAATCACAGTGATCACAGACTATTGAAAGCCAGAGAAAATAAGCATGTCTTTAGAGCAGATTTTAAAGGCTGAGATATAAGGGGCAGGTCTGATATGGAAAGGAAGACTATTCCAAAGTTTCAGACTGGCAAGCACGACGGCGTGGGCGCCTCGTTTTTTTTTTTTAAGTCTAGAGCTAGGTATCGTGAGCAAACCAAGGTCGCAAGATCGCAGCGTTCTAGATGGAAGATACGTGCGGAGCAATTCAGCTAGATACTGAGCGGGCCAGGTTATTGGGGGATTTGTAAACAAACGATAAAATTTGAAATCCAATTCTGTACTTAACAGGGAGTCTGTGTAAGTTGATTAAGTTAAGTGTAACCGGCTCGTATTTACAAGTCCCCGTGAGAATTCTGGCAGCTGTATTTTGCACCAGCTGTAAACTGAAAAGGCAGGACTGAGAGACACTGTAGTAAAGCGAACTGCAATAATCTAAACGAGATGTTATAACCGCGGGAATCACTGATTGAAGGTTGCACAAAGATAAAAAGGGTTTTACTTTAGTAAGAAGGCGAAGATAAAGGAAAAAAAAACACTTTACAACCGCACTAATCTGCTTATCGAACCTTAACCCAAGCACAGTAGGTTTTATATGGTGCAAGAGAATCAAGGTCAACAGCACAATTTTCCTTCGGTCCAAATAAGACTCATTCAGTTTTGTTATCATTTAGGCTTAGAACGTTTCTAGAAAGCCATGGCTTGAGTTCATTTAAACAGGCCATCAGTGGTTGTAAAGCGTGTTTAACATTTTGTTTTAAGGGAAGGTAAATCTGGGTATCCTCAGCATATAAATGAAAAGATCTTGCATACCTATTAAGAATAGAAGCCAGAGTGAGCATATACAGGGAAAACAATACAGGACCGAGAACTGATCCCTGCGGAACTGCACAACTGAGAGGTATACTAGAGGAGGAATGATCACCAATACAAACAGTGTACCACCTGTTGGTCAAATAGGAGCGGAACCATTGTAATACTGTGCCACACAAGCCCACTGATATCCCCAAACTGGACAACAGGATCTCATGGTCGACCAAATCAAACGCAGCACTCGGATCTAATAAGAGTAGGGCCATGGATTGCCCAGAGTCAGTCCCAATTGAAATATCATTTGAGACTCTTAAAAAAGCAGATTCAGAACTTTGTAGGGATTTAAAAACCCGATCGGAATATTTCACGGATAGAGTTTACGCTCAAATAAGACTGGAACTGAATACATCTTTCTTGAGAATTTTGAAGATAAAAGAAATTAGAAATACGATGAAAATTGGACAGAGAGGAAGGATCAGGGATTGTTTTTTTTTAAGATATGGGGACACCACAGCATATTTAAGACAATTTGGAAAGGAACCAGTAGATAAGCATTTGTTAATAACCGAAAGCATGCCGGGATCAATCGTATCAAATATTTGTCTAAATAATAGAGGCGGAATAACATCCTGGGGACATAGAGTTGGTTTAAGTGACCAATAATTATTTATTTATTTATTTTATTTTAATTCTTTGCTGCTTTTACATATTATAAGAATTTTTCACAATTTCTTAAGAAACTTGCATTCTGCCCTTTTTCCGTTTGCGTTCGGGACGTCTGAAAGCCTGTCTGAGCGAGCGTGTAGTATCAAGTATGCCAGGGCAGTGGCTCAGGCTTATGATTTTTATCCGGCAAAAGACGCAATGGAATCCAGAATTCCATAGTCTCCAGCTTCAGTTGCTTGTCTACTGGCAGAAAAATCTTCAATAAGCTAGGGTAGAATTAAAAAGATCAAGATGTTCATCTTCATCCATGTTCTGCAGAGTGGAATCCATTTCCAAACAGTTACATACTTCATGATATGCTGCGGAAAACTCTTCACCGGAGCTTTGAGTAAGGGTCTGAGATAAGCGTGCCAGAGATGGTCTTCTGAGCGAACAGCCAGCGAGGGGGACGGAAAAGATTACAGGCTTGTGGTCAGAGAAAGTCGCACTACTGATTTCAACATCAGAAACTGAGAAACCATGGGTTAAAATCAGATCTAAAGTGTGGCCGGGAAAATGCGTGGGACCAGATACCCAATAATTCTATAGAGTATGGTTTAGAAGCACAGCAACAGTATTTTTTCATGCCTAGTAACTAGGTCCCCCACTAATACAGCAAATTCACTCAGAAAGGCCTTGTTTTGTTGACGTGGACGATATATTAGCACCATGACGATGGGATTCACTAAAAAGGAATGTGACAGTTACACCTCAAAACTGTGAAATGAGCCAATAGGTAAAGAAGCCATGCAAAACTTAAGTACCTGTGCTGAATTTGGTGATCCTTCTTGCCCAGGTACCATGCGAGCTGAACCAGGATTTACAGGTGGAACTAAAAATAGTACAGACCATCGATTGATCAGTCACACAGGCGTCCTGATTAATGTCTCCAGCTAGAATTGCTTCTCTACTGGCAGAAAAATCTTCAGTAAGCTAGGGTAGTGTCTGCTATAGTTTCTCACTCTCTTCAGATTTCCTTTTTCTGTTGGATTTAAGCCTAACATTTCAACTTTTAACATTGATTACTTAAAACGTCTTCCGATGTTCTAAAAATTTAACACGTGCTCAATATATACATCAGATTGTTTGCCTTAAAATTCCTTTCATGGTGCACTCTCAGTTCTGTTGGATTTGATGACGTCATGGAACGACTGCTAAAAAGTAGAATGACGAGGAATCCTGGTTGGTGGACTGGTTAGTAGATGTAAGAGATAAGGCAGAGATAAGGTGAAGTTTTTCCAATGTCGTTTGTATGCAGTATAGGCGTCTGTGCTGAATCGGAATTTAAAGTGAATTTATGAAAAAATTGGGCAAGAAAAATCCATCACAGGGTCACAATCACATCACAATCCAATGGGCAACAAACAATATATTGCCAGAATATAGCCAAATCCACCTGACCATCACATCCGGTCATACATGAGCCTTTTACAAAATGTTGGAAGCACATCATCGTCCTGAATGTCACAATGCTGTTGCATTGTGATTTTCCTTCACTGGAACGGCACTAAGGGACCCAAACCTGTTCCAGCATGACCATGCCCCAGTGCACAAAGCAAAATTCATTAAGACATTGTTTGCCAAGGCTGAAATGGAAGAAAACGAGTGGCCCGCACAGAGCCCTGACCTCAACCCCACTGCCTGGCCTAAAGCTCTTATGGCTAAATGAACACAAATCCCCACTGCCACGTACTGATATCTGTTGGAAAGCTTTATCAGAAAAGGTGTTATAGCAATAAAGGCATGACCAACACCATATTATTGCCCATGGTTTTAGAATGGATGTTCAACAAGCCCATATGGGTGTTATGGTTAGGTGTTCACATATTTTTGGCCATATTCTTTTCTTGCATGTCAGTTAAGAGTAGATTTATTTGTTTTTATTTATTTTCTAGTTGTTGAGCCTATTTGTTTAATGAGGTACGGGCCCCCCCCCAGTGTCAGGTAAGAAAAAAAAACAGCCGTGTGTAATCCATGCCCTCGGTTTTGTAAACCGTGCCCTCGGTTTTGCAATCCGTGCGCACCGCGTTACAGTTGGGTTTATATTGGACATTCGCTGTACATTCGAGCTTCTCTCTTCTATTTCTCAAGAAATTGAAAAATCGAAGGATAAAAACCGAGGGCACGGATTACACACGGCTGGTTTTTTTTTTTTTTTTTTTTCTTCTTCTTACCTGCCACTAGGGCGGCTCCATACTAAGGAATTATGAATTAAAAAAAAAAAAAAAAAACAAGAATAGCCTGGACACAATTTGCTTGTCATGGGTGCCAGGGCTACTGGTTTGTCAACTTGTATATCATTTATTTTTAAGCAAATACTCGAAGGTGCAGCATGATAAAGTAATCAAAAACACTATTACCAAGCACTCAGCCATATGCCACCGATTTGTTATTATAGATCAAATAGTTTTTTTTTGTTTTTTTTTTAAGACATGTAGGGGCATGTCCGAACAAGTCATTGTTCTTGTTTTCTGGCCATCCTTGTCCGTTTCTCCACAGCCTTCCCTCTTCTGTTTGTATTTGTTGCTGCATGAATGAGAGCGGAGTGTTTTAGCTCACCTATATTGTTCCCACTGTGTTTCATATAACGCTGCATGGCAGGAGTCCTATTTTTAGACCAGAGGATAGGCACAGTGTTTTGCCACCCTTGTGTAATCACTTGTTTTCTCGCAATTTTCAAGAAATCGACTGGAGAACCCACTCGAGCTAAATTGAGCTGTTGAACTTCGGCTCAACTGAGAAATGTAGCTTCCACCTCCAACTTGTCTTTGCTTAGGTGACCGGCTCTTAAAGACCCAGTCAGGGGTCTCTTCATCTAGATGAGCTGTTCCCTTGTTAATAATGTCAGAGAAGGACATGAGATGACCATGATTCCGTCTTACCCATGCTGTGACTAATACGCTGATGCAGTCAAGCGATGCGTATGACTCTTACATTAGCCTAATTGTAACATCTGTTAATGTTTTTTTAAGGTAAGTGAACTATACAGTAGCAGTTACTGGTAGTTTGGCACACCATATGGGAAATGAACACTGCTGTTAGATTGGTGCTAATGCAGCAGTGAGAACCACATTATCTCACTAGCGGAAACACGGAATCAGACAGGCAAAGGCTGTCTGTGAAGTTACAGGATTTTAGCATTAAACGTTGCTTCATAATGACTTTTTGTACTGACAAACTTTGCTGCCATGACAGAACTATCAAGCTCAATGTACCAAGCACAAGCTTGCAAAGTTGTAAGTGGATCATAAACTTCTTGTCTGACAGGAAGCAGTTTGTGAGAACATTTCTCCGAACACCATGCGAGTCACTCAGTACGCTCGCACCGCTAGATTGTCCTCTTCACATTTCTGCTTACGGCTGTGTTCTAGTGACTCTTCTATAAAAATTTATGGCATCCCGGTGTAGCAAGAACTACCGTGAGTTCAACAGCCTTAAAATCAAAGAATTACACCTGGTTCGAACATACTCCGTATGCGGGGTGGAAGCAGCGTGCACCATCGCGCTTTCACATAAGACGCATTTGCAGTGCGCAGCTGATCCGCGGCGGAAGACGTTCAGAAAAAGACACGATCGTGGAGCCTGACAGGAATTTAAATGAAGTTTAGAGCATCATTGTACAGTGATACAATCATTCATAGATGAATACCACCCTTAGCGTACTCTCTTAGTAATCAGATTGGTTAGAATACCATTTTATATCCTCTCTCTAAACTGTACTGCTACCATTACCATCACTTTAGTTCAGGCTTTTGGATTACATTGCATCCTTAAATTAATATTGTGTCACGACTGCCCTGAAAAGAATATCAGTTTTAGGCTCAAATATACTGGAATTTGGCAGAATTCATGATGCCATCAATCTTTACCAGCGCCCCGGAACCTCCAGCAACAGAATAGCCCCAAAGCAGTTTATAAGTTCATTAAACCATCTGGGTACCAGTGCAGAGAAGAGTCTTGAAGCATGACTTCCTCGTTCTTCTAGAGGAAGCTGGGTCCAGTGGAGTTGTGCTAGAGGCTCCTTTTAAGTTATTTAAACCTACACTCTTCTGGGAAGGCTTTCCAGTAGATTTTCCACTAGGAGCGTGGCTTTGGGGATTTGTGCCTTTTCAGCCACAAACGCATTAGTGAGATCAGGTACTGATGTTGGGCGAGGAGGCTTGGAGCGCAGTCGGCATTCCAATTTACAGTAGCCCAAACGTGTTCAGTGGAGCTAAAGGCTCTGTGCAGGCCACTCGTGTTCTTACACAACAACCTTGGCACACCAATCATTTCTTCATGGACCTCACTTTGTGCGCAGGGGCATTGTCATGCCTGAACAGCACTCGGAATATTTAGTTCCACTGAACAGAAATTTTAATGCTAAAGCATACAAATGCATTCCAGACAATAATTCACCTCCAGTTTTGTAGGAAGACCGTCACATGGGTGTGACGGTTTGGTGTTTGCATACTTTTAGCCATATCGTTTAGCAGTGGGAGATCTTGGGGGAAATTCTGGATCAGCTGCAGGAGTCTGATTAGACATGTGAATCCCTGCCAGGAGTGAGTTGCAGTAGTCCTATCTTGAGATGACAAGGGACTGAAGAAAACCCTGAGTGGAAAGAAATGCCGGATCCTCCTGATGTTGTAAAGGAGGAAACTGCATGATTAAGCCATGTAATTTACACAAATGTGTAGCAAGAATTTTAACTAATTTGCCTTATAGAGAAGATGTTTACTTTTAAACCTTTGGCATGTCTGATACGTTGTCCTGAAGTTTGCATTCTGATTGATTAGTAACATTTCTATGGGAAACAACTTTTGTATTTATGATTCAGTGCAAGATATAGTCATTTAAAAAAAAAAAAAAAAAAAAAGTTTGACATCCAGTTATTAGAGTTTTATTTGAAACAGTTGCCGTGAGAAAATGTTGGGCTGCAGACACACTCTTCCAATGAAGGTAGGCAGTTTTTGGCCAGGTTTATTGATGAAAAATACCATACTCTGTAGCAACAGTTAGAAGTCTGGCTTGTGCAGCTATATTCTAAGGGTATCAGTGCAAGGTTTCCTGTTGTAAACTTTCCCCAAAACTTTCATTATAATTGAGGTTTCAGTATACTGGTTATTCTTACTTTGTATTCTTTTCTATATGTGGGTTGGGATTAATTTTTTTTGTGGTAATCTCGCATACGCTTCAGATGCAGGAATATTCCTTCAACAAAGTGGAAATCTCTAATCATTTGAAGCCCTCCACACAGTAGCTGATTCTTAATTCCACACTTAATCTTCACTTGTAACCCTGCCCTCCTTTTTCGCAACACAGCCAAACAGAAGCTAGAGGACCGTTTGGCAGCTGCGGCACGCGAGAAGCTGGCTCAAGCCTCCAAAGAGTGGAAGGAGAAGCAGCTGCAGGCCGAGCGCAAACGGAAGGCCGCTCTGTTTCTGCAGACGCTGCGTGGTCCCGACGCTGAGCTCAAACGAGCCGAGGAGCCCTTCGCTCCTCCCGAGGTATGTCTGTGTCCTGTACTACCTCCTAGTTGTGTTTTTATTTCATGGTGGAATATGTGAGAAAATGTATGACCACGTCACTCATTTTTGGCTTCAAACATGGCTACTCTTGAGGTTTTGTTAGCTTCAGCCATTTATTGTATTTGTTATTGTGGCAAATAGGGCTTCTGAAACCATAACCACATTTTCAAATAGCCTGTAAGGATTTCAAATGTTTATCGATCTGTCTTGGATTGGGCAAAATGTAATATCTGTCACGTACTGCTGTATATATCCCCTCTGGAAATGATTACGCTTGCTTTTCTGGTCGTGCAAATGATGTGTAAAGGTGTAATGCATCTCTTCTGGGCCACTGGGGCTCTTCATGAACCTAACAAAAGAGCCTCGGAAGCTGTGTCTCAAAGAAAAAAAAGGAGAAGGGGAAAAAAAACAAAGCGTGAACTCCTTGAAGTTGTACACCTTTGGAAAAAGCCTATACATTACAAACTCTGACATATTGCCTGACTTTTTATCACTTGTATAAGTGTAAGTGTGCAAAGTTTTGTGCTGGGTCTACTGGGATTGAGATGGAGCCCTTAATCTTAACTACCTCTGGTGAGGTCTCCATGGTGATATTGCACTGCTCTTCTTCCAGCTTGTATCTTGGGAAGGGGGGGGGGGGGGGGGGGGGGGTCTTGAGTTTTTGAAAAAGTGCATATATATGTCCAGAAAAGGAAGAATCTACAGTAGTGAGCACTTTCATGATGTTCCTCTTCACTGTGTTCTATTAACATGCTTGGTGGAGTGGCAAATCATGAGCATGGACCCAAGTCTAACACAAACTCACACTTTACACATTCAAGCTTTATGCAACTCATTCCACACACACACACACAAAAAATATTCAATTGGTTCTATGTACTTGCTTGACGTGTAAACCTAGCTTTAAAATACAGTGCACTTAACCTCACTACATGACTCTGACTCAACCTCTGTGATTCATAACGGATACTCTGCTGCGGTAGACAAGTCATGAATCCATTAGTTACAGTGCCCTACACTAATATTGGCACCTTTTGGTAAATTGAACCTTTTGATCTTTGGTTTAAAAAAAAAATCACATAAATACTCCAATCTCGTGGATATCAAACAATTGCAAACACAACACCGGTTAATAAAATGAATATCTTTGTGAAATATAGGTGTGCAACAGTTATTGGCACTATGGATTCATATGAGAAAGGTATATTTGAAGTATATTCCCATTTGATATTTAAAAAAAAAAAAAATGTACAACTGGATGACTAGGAGTAGGAAATTGTTCAACCATAACTTCCTGTTTCACAGGGGTATAAAGATGAGGTAACATACAGGCCAAATTCCCTTAGTCATTCATAACAATGGGTAAGACCAAGGAATATAGCTGTGATGTGCGCCAAATGTTGTCGAGCTTCACAAAATGGGAAGCCCATTTTGAAACCCATGGAGAACCTGTGGGGTGAACTGAAGTGGAGAGCCCATCGATGTGGACCTCTGAAATTTGAAGGATCTGGAGAGATCCTGTATGGAGGAATGGTCTCAGATCCCTTGCCATGTATTCTCCAACTCAGAGCTGTTATCTTGGCAAATGGAGGTAGCACAAAGTATTGACTAAGGGTGTCAATAATTGTTGCACACCTATATTTAACAAAGATATTATTGATTAAACCTGTGTCATCATCCTTGTCTAAGAAAGTGCCTGATGTAACACATCATTTTAGCACCCTTGACAAAACGCCAGCAGGTCTTTGGCCAAGAAAAATCTTTGTGAAAATCAGCAGTGTGTAGTTTTTTTCTTTTTTTTTTCTTTTATGCTTATTAAATAAAGTGCATTATAAAAAAAAAAAAAAAAAAAACTCAAATATTATGTTTTCAAGGCTTGACAAAGGAAAGATAAAGACCAAACTGTACTGAACTACAGCCAAATCACTGGAACAATACCAATAGAGCTTCCTTTAAAAAGTGCCTTTTTAGATGCGGTACAAACAATGACGCAGTATATAGCAATAGATATATTTTGCTAAGCAGACATAGTTAACAGAGCTGAATCTTATCCATGAAGTCATTAGAGAAAGTGATTGTTTCTCTGTACATTTAATGAACAGATTTTGCGGCTTCCTGCTTGCTATTCATCACATTTTAGCATACCTCTAACTTGCCTATAGACCTACATAAGTAGTAGTAATCTATTATAAAAAGTGTATTTCCTTACACTGCATTCACTCCTTGCATTGCTTCAGTCACTTATTTACTTGGTGGCCAGTTGGAGTTCCAGCTGCTCCTGCCGTGGTTTCCTTGGCAATGTGTGGCCGCAATATGGGCACATAACCTACACAGCTAGATGCGGAACGTATGCCAAGCCAACAACTTAACCACAAATTAAATGTCTTCCTGCTAAAAATGAGATGTAATGTCCATTTTGACCATGACTCAGATGTATTACCACTAAATGCTGTAGTATAAATTGCATCAGAAGGTTGTTAGTTCAAGTTGTAGCACCATGAAGCTTCCACTGTTGGGCCTTTGAGCCAGGCCTTTAGCACTCTCTGCATGCCCTCTCTCCCCCCTCTGTGTTGCTACCCCTGCTTTTTGTTTGCTACAGGAATCATCGAGGTCATTCCGTCATAGTGGTGTTCAGAAACGCCAGTTCATAGAACCCCCCCAAAAAACCCAACCCCCCACTGAATACATTTCACAGTAATGGGGAGAAGTATCGTACCACCGTGGCCACAACATTTCTGGCCACTTTGTTGCGTAATATTACAGCTTCCCGGTTTTGGTCGGTTCTGAAATCAATCCAGAAACCGATCTCTACCGTGGTTTAGGGTTCACTTCAAGTGAACTTTTATGTTGGCCACACCACCTTTAAAACATTTTTACTCCAGGCCCTAGATTTTACTCCTTGCCCAACCTTGAGAGCTTCAAGTTCCACAGTGGTAACGAAAACACTACATATTACGTGTATTTACATTAAGAAATGAAAACATGATTTAGGACAATAAAGAAATGTACTTGTAATCTCAAATAAAATAAAAAAATAGATGTTCAAAAAAAAAGTAAAGTAGAGATGTTATGCAAATAAGGAATGAAATGCAACAGCGCGAGAGGCATGGCGGTTAGCACGTTTGCCTCGCACCTCTGGGGTTGGGGGTTCAATTCGGGGGTTTCCTCAGGGTACCCCTGTTTCCTCCACCAGTCCAAAGACATGCATTGTAGGCTGATTGGCAACTCTAAATTATCCGTAGTGTGTGGTTGTGCCTTGCGATGGCTTGGCACCCCGTCCTGTTCCCGCCTTGTGGCCCTGGGTTAGGCTCCAGGATCCCCGCAGGTGGATGCAACTGTGAATGTTGTTAAATGATGAAAATCAACAACTGGGTGGTGTGCAATGTTTTATTCCTTATATAACAAGGCAGTTACATTTGTAAAACAAGTTGCTTTCGGTTATCGTTTATGTCTTTAACAGCTCTAAACATTCGTTCCTTCATCAGTCTCTCTTTTTTTCTCTCTCTCTCTCTCTCTCTCTGGATGTTCATAAAATAAATCGAAACAAAAATGCTAACTTTTTTTTTAGCTTGTTGGAAAGCGTTAGTGCTGACAGTTACAAAGTACTGACACTGGAGACTCCTTCTAAGAATGCTAAATAAAGAGTTTGTCACAAAAAACATCATCATGTCGACATTAAAATAATAATAATAATAATAATAATAATATTTACGTGGAGCATCCACCATACAAGTCCTGGTGTATAGTTTTTGCTTTAGAAGTGATAACATGTTAGAACAAGTGCTTTAATATAAACCTTGCCTGAGCTGCTGTACATATAGAAAATGACTGAGCATCTTCTGACCAATCAGAATAGAGAATCTGGCAGCAATATGGTGTAAAATTTCTTGTGTGCATTGACTAGGAAGGAATTCATCTTTATGAGCACAAACCTGCATTGAACGGCCTCTGTATGGATCCACGTGTTTGTGCACTTACGTTTTCTCAAAGCCTACCATTCTATTGATCACTGGATCAGCGTTACAATACAAATCACTCTCATATAAATGATTGCAGCTTTGCTTTCTACCTGTATGATTTATACCTCAGAATGTTTGTACTCGCCTACCTGTAAATATTGTCATTGACCGGTTTTATCTGCTAAGTGGATTGCACAGCGCGTTTCATTCCTCCAAGGCTATTTGGCATCTCTGACGCAAATCTTGTCTTTAGAGTGATCCGTCTTTTTTAAGACGATCTCATGACTGCTACTTCGCTCTCTTCATCGCTGTCTCCCTGCCTCTTTCACTCAGTCACCGCAATCATTCAAGTGATTTTTTTTTTAGGCGGTTTTGGCAGTGCAGCTGGTTTAGCCTCATTAGAAGCTTCTTGGTTTTCCTCCACTGTTTCTATTCATGATGATTCTAATCAGAGATGCAGGTGGCAGACGCAGGACATATGTTGTGTTTGTTTTCAGCATCCTCTGCGGATCCCATCATCTTATCGCAGGAACAAAATTGGACTTCTGACAACTTGGAAGTGTGATCTGCAGAATTTCGATCAGATCGCGGCTTGTCAAGACCCTATTCAGTTACATTTTCATAAGCAATTCAGGCTGTGTCAGAGGTGTATCAAACTCGTGCGCCTGTCATTCTGGCCCTGGTTTACATCTCATGTCTACCCCCCCATACGCTCATGAGTGAAGCTCAGCAGAAATCCTTTGAAATCACAGAACTACACTTTCTATAAGCTGAGCAATTTATTTGAAATTATCATCTACAAAGACGTCATGATTGTACAACCTGTAACTGCATAGCAGCAAAGGGTCTAAGTGGTTTTCCCCTCATAGGATGGTGTCAGTTCATTAATAGCATCAGTAAGGCGTTGCTCCACCAGTTCAAACTTCATGCCTCGTGTAGCATGAGCTAAGTCGTCTGCATAGATGAACCTTGCTGCATCATCGCTCCTTGGTTAGCCATTTGTGTAGATGTTAAATAGAAGAGGTGCCAGAGCGCTCCCCTGAGGTAGGCCATTCTTGAGTCTTTACCATCTGCACTTCTTGCTCAACAAAGAACATCGTGTTTTGGAAGACTCTCCCGAACAGCTCTGTTGGGTGGATGTCTCTTGTCATGTCCAGGATCTTCTGAATGAAGCGCCTGTGGTTGACTGTACCGTACACTGCAGAAAGGTCGATAAAGACGGTACCTTACAACCATCCCTTTCTCATATCCATCTTTGATGTACTGTGTGAGGTTATGGGCTTGGTTGGTGATTGACTTTCCTTGTCGAATTCCTGCCTATTCTGGGATAAGGCGTTCATCAATCACTGGCACAAAGCGGTGCAAGCGGAGGCGCATTGATAGCTTATAGGTGTGACATAGCAGTGATATAGGTCTATAGCTCTTAGGGTTATATGGGTTCTCACCCGGCTTCAGTAAGGCAATAACGTTTGATTTCTTCAAGGTTATCGAGAAGTTCCTCGTTGCCACGCAGTAGTTGAACAATTCTAGAAGCCATTTCGTTACCTCTGGGCCAGTATGTTTGATTTCCTCAGTTGTGTGCTTGTCTAGGCCCAACCCCATCGTAGTCCCATTCAGCAGCTTGTTCGCAACCGTCTTTTGCAAGACACGTAAAGTCTTAACAAAATCACTAGCGGGGTATTACTGATGTATTTTATGTCATAGAATAAAACGTGAAAGTATCTTGAGGTGGTGTTAAATACACAGACTTTATTTCAGGCATTAAACCAAAAACCCATTCAGAAAACCCATTGACTTCGAGATGATGGTACCGGAAGTGCAAAAATGATAACTAATTTATGGGTTTTGTATAATGGAAGCATTTTTGTCTTTCCTCCATTCAGACCCATGGGTAATGCAATAGTAACTAAACAGTGTTATACAGTCATAATTTAAAATAATAGCATGAATAAATGGTAATGTATGCCACCGAGATTAATGGCCATGTAGTTCTTTAGGGTTGTACCTCACTTGGCATTGAGCCTCTAGCCTTTATGGAGCTTCTTCACACTCTTCAGCTCGGTAATAAACGATGAGCTGCCTCATTCGAGAAGCCATGTACTCCTACTCGGCGTCCTCTCAGGAATTTACACGGGTCTGTTAAAGTGACTCACCGCTCATTCACAGTGGTTTACGTGGTAGCTGAAGATCCTCAGTATAGGCCGATTCATACCTTTGCGTAGTTGCATGGAAGCATAGGGACACAGAGACGGGAATCATGGGTAAGTTTAGCTTGAGAAAGGGTCGTTGACATATTCAGAATCTCAGCGTCACATCGTGCGAATCTGTGGTGCTGTGCGTCATGCAAATGCTGATTGGTTGAGCAGGGAAGTAGTGTTGGGAACTTTTTTCCCTTCCTAGCCCAGATGTGCTTAACTAGTCCGTTTCTATCGCTTTTCATTATTCATGAGTTACCTTATGAAAATGCAGACAGTTTTTTTTTGTAGACCAAATATTCACTAATAGATTCTTCTTGCAGCGGGCTACGCAAGCCAGGAGCTCTCAGAGTGAACATTAATAATATTTGCCTGTTAAACAAAAAAACCTAATTATTTTATTGTAGTTCAATAAGGGAATTCGCTTCTGGCAGTGATTTAATTCCGTTTGTGCCAAGTTCATCTAGTTGAGCATTAACAAATTTGTAAGCCCTAGAAACATAACCCAGTAGGAAACAATAGGGCCATGATGTCTTATTTCTTGAAACAATGCAAATAGCAAACATCAAGAAATTCACTGTTCTCAATTTTATTAAGGAAATAACACAATTTGTTTTTGTACATTTTGCCTTGTATGTAACAATCTGATTTGGGATATATCCGAATATGAATACATTACCACTGTTCTAAATAGGAAGTGCACTATTCTTTTGTGTTTTGTTTTTTTGTTTTTGTTTTTATTTTTTCCCCCCAATAGCTTGCCAGAGAAATTTATATGGTAGATAATTCTGTATATTCTGTATATACCTAATACGGTAGAATATACAGCATGCAGGTCGAAACAAAAATAATAACGGCATAATAACAGCCGGGATGCTGAAATTGTTAACATTTCTATCCATCCATCTGTTTTTTTTTTGTTTTTTTTTTCCAGTGGTAGGGTTCATATTTAATTTTTTTTTTTGTTTGTTTGTTTAAATGTCAAGTTTAGGCCACGCCCACTTTGAGTTTAAATTGGGTGCGGATATTTGGCGTGCTAAACAGTTACAGATCGTGTTGTTGTATTGCAGCCCTAATGGTTTGGTACATATTACACTGCTTGCTAGTGCACATACACATGTTACAGGTAAGCATGTTGGCAGACACGTATGCAAACGTACGCACGTGCTTGGAGATACAGATTCGCAGAAGTATAGATCAGGCCTGGTTTCAGAATCAGAGCCAAAGCTGGAGTTAAAAATTCAGATTTATAAGTGGAAAGAGAACACTTTGAGATTAAATGCAGCTCCATTCTTTAATAGAGGTGGGAATGATTAGTTGGGAGAAAGCTTAGTCGGGGAGTCATCTGGGTGGCCAGGTGGTGCTGTGAACCCAGCGCTGGAAGAGAAAGTGCACCTGCAGCATCAACGACCAGGTGTGGAGAATGCAGAGTGCTTTCATCTGAACTACTATGCAAACATTTGGTGCAGTTTAAGCATAAAAGAGGCTTTCTAAATAGATGTTGAGCTTACTTAGGCATTTTTACGTTTGGAAATATATAGTCGATATGTGCTTGGTTTTTTTTTTTGTTCTTGTTTTTTTGTATTTTGAAGTGGAATGAGTAGTGAAAATGTTTAACTGAAAGAATAGAAGTGACTGATGCACCACGCAGATCCTCCAAGGAAGAATTTGAGGAGTTCTCGGAGTCCTTTAGTTGTTCCGTGCTGAACTGCATGCTGTAACAAGAATGATGATGATGGTGATGATGATTTTTGGCCTGCTTTGGAAATCATACAAGTTCACAATGATTGTTGAAAAGGATTTCATATACATTTAGCCAATAAAAGTGTAAGCCATTCGAGGAGACAAGCTGTGAATGCATAGTGTAGGGCTATAGAATTCAAAGTTGCGTGCAAGTGGCCTAGAAGGCGGGATCAGTTCCACTGCATTGGCAAACTGAGATGCTGGTCCCCATTTTCAAAAAAAAAAAAAAAAAAAGGGGGGACCAGTGGGTGTGTTCCAACTACATCACACTTCTCAGCCTCCCTGGTAAAGCCTTTGTCAGAGTGCTGGAGAGGAGACTTTGTCCTATAGTTGAACCTCGGATTCAAGAGGAACAATATGGATTCTGTCCGTGCCGTGGAACAGCGGACCTGCTCTTTGTCCTTTCACAGATATTTGAGGGGGCATGGGAGTATGCTAATCCAGTCTACATGTGTTTTGTGGACTTGGAGAAGGCATATGACCATGTTCCCCAGGATGTCTTGTGGGAGGTGTTGAGGGAGTATGGGGTGCCGGGGGGTGCTTATGCGTGCCATCCAGTCCTTTTATTCCCAAAGCGAGAGCTGTGTCCATATTCTCGTGATAAGTCGGAAATGTTCAAGGTGGGTGTTAGACTCGTCCCCACTCGTGTTTGTGATTTTCACGGACAGGATATCAAGGCACAGCCGAGGTAGATAGAGTATCCAGTTTGGCGGCTTGGAAGTGGTATCACTGCTGTTTATAGATGATTTGCTTCTTGCCCCATCGGACTGTGATCTCCAACACGCACTCGAGTGTTTCGCTGCTGAGTGTGAAGCGGCTGGGATGAGAATCAGCACCTCTGAGTCTTTGGCTACGATGCTCTCTCAGAAGAGTGGATTACCCTATCCAGATTAGGGGTGAGCAGCTGCCTTTAGTGGAGAAGTTTAAGTACCTCTGTGTTTTGTTCACGAGTGATGGAAAGGGGGAGTGTGAGATTGACAGGAGGATTGCTGCAGCATCTGCAGTATTGCGGGCGCTGCATCGATCCATGGTGGTGAAGAGGGAGCTGAGCCCTCGGACATGGCTCGCGGTTTACACGTCAATCTACCTCTCCATCCTCACCTATGGCGGAGACCCCGAGGACGACCCAGGTCACGCTGGAGGGGTTGTATCTCCCGGCTGGCCTGGGAACCCCTGGGAAACCCCAAGGAGGAGCTGGAATCTGTCGCTGTGGAAAGGGAGGTCTGCCCTGCCCTGATTAGTACGCCGTCACCGCAACCGTCACCAGGACAAGTGGTGTAGAAAACGGATGGATGTTCATGTTGTTATCGTTTGCTGCCACTTTCTTAGCAACCTGTGTAAAGTATATTGTAGAAATGTCATCACATCACGATTGGATATTTTTGACTGCTAATCTAGCATCTAGGGCGGAGATCGTGAGCCACTCAAACTCATTAGAGAGCACGGGCAAGTCAGGATGTCAGCAGAAGAAAGCGAGCACTATTTATAACTTCAGAACGCCTTCAAGGCCAGATATTCAGCCGTTATTAACAGTATTAGAAATATTCTACTTGTCACAGCGTGCAAGCCTCCACATTTCAGCCTCCACTTTGTGGCCATTTCAAACGAATCGTTTTGAGGTTGAAAGTCGCACAGACTTTAAATAAAGATGCAGAACGACTTTTCCATGCATGTTTCCTGTGGAGGTTTTTAACGAGTGGGTTTGGCAGTAAAGCGCGCTCATAATAAACTGACTTGTGTCATTTTCGAAAGGAAGAGAAATATAGTAATTTGTCACAGCATATGGTTTCCTATATAGTACTTGACAAAATTTGTGTTATAGAATCGGTTTTCTCATCGAGATCGACTTGCAAATACATGTTGCGTCCGTTGTTTTTTCAGGCAGTAGTATACTTTGAAACATAAATACGTTTTACCCAAACAGCATGGAAATATTTTTATTTAGTCTAGTCTCTGACCTTAATTTGTGTCTGCCTGCATAGATCATGCCGGTTAAGAAGTCAGTTTAACCCTCCTATTATTATGCTAGGGGTCAATGTGACCCATTTCCACATTTAAGATGTGTGAAATTTTTGACTTTCCTCATTTAGGGTCATGAATTTATATGCAAATATTTCTTCTTATGGCTCGTCTCGGGCAACCATAAATTTCCATGAAATACATTTCTTCGGCCTCAACCTCGGAGTTCATTATATGTTCAGTTACATATGTTCCGGGTTTTTGCATTCGCCTCAAGTTGCAATATTTATAATGCAAATACTAACATTCGAATGAACAGTACATGAGGTGAAATTGTAAGAATGACAGCAATTTAATGGAAACTTGAAATCAAACTATATCCCAGAAGGTACATTACTTTATATTTTGAAATATATTTGTTGAAATCACCCATCGTGTCATGTGTAATTTGACTGAGCCAGTTGAACATTATTCCTCATAATCTGAAGACAGAAATGTCACATTTCTTCAGTTTTCTTGAATAAAACGATATTCTGTCCGCTTAGCAAGGATGGCAGGGAAAGAAAGATGCCTATATAAAAAAACAATCTTGTCAGATTTATAAAAATTCAAGTAGGCCATACATATTTTAATGAAAACTTCCTTTCCGTATTTTTTTACTGTAATTAAATCAGCAGTGTTGTTTGGGTTCTCCCACCTGTAGGGAGTTAGCAAAACTGCAGCTTTTTTATTATTATGCAAATTTTTACATATAAATCGTAATTATGTGTTGTCATGGGCATTTGAGTTGTGATTCTTCACGTTTAACAGCTGGAAGTGGTGCTA
Source organism: Ictalurus punctatus (assembly GCF_001660625.3). Taxonomy (NCBI): domain Eukaryota; kingdom Metazoa; phylum Chordata; class Actinopteri; order Siluriformes; family Ictaluridae; genus Ictalurus; species Ictalurus punctatus. The sequence goes on along the minus strand of NC_030433.2, from coordinate 4,058,428 downwards.
GTCCATTTATCAAGACTGAAGGAAAGAAATAAAAAGTATTTTATGCATCACTAATCCCAGGCTTCCATTTTTTTTTTTTTTTTTTTTTTTTTTTTTAGTATTTTCCATCCTCGGCTCATTTTCAACTCGTCAGCCATTTTTTGAGCCAATCAAGTATAAAGGTCAAATGTACGGTCCAAAACACTGTAATATGTTTTAAGGTGCCAGTAGCTCGGTAACAGGTTGGTAGGGTTTCGGGAGATCAGTCGTTAAGGTTCTCTGCTGGCTATGAGTGTTACAGTTTCCAAATTCCCATGGTATAATAATCGAATCTAAAACTATGACATTTATGTGTCACTGTATTAATCGGCCATTTTAAAACTCAAGCCGTTGGTGAAAATGAAAGAAAAAGTTTCTAGTTCTTTTTTTTTTTTTTTTTTTTTTTATAAAGATATTTTTGAGAGTGACTTTAAAAAAAAAAAAAAAAAAAAAGTCTAACTACACTGCAAATCTAAGCAAGTGAGAATATCTTAGTGAAGTGTTTGTAGTATTTCCTGTTATAGGACTACAATAAAACAAGCATGTTCTCTTGCTCTATCGCCAGCTAATTTTTCAAATTTTAAGAATTTACTTCTAGAAAGAAGCAACATGTTCTGACAGTGCAATAAGAGAACATAAAGCTTGAAATGATAAATAATATTCAGTTACACTGAATATCAGCACGGCTGTGATTCGGTATAACCATACAATTGCGATATTGTTTTTGTGTGTTAGTTAAATGAGAAATTAATATAGAGGAAGTGACATATCAGACTCAATATAGGCAAATAAGAAGAAGCCACAATTACTTCATAGCCTGTCGGCTACCTGGTTAGCTAGCTCTTTTTTTTTTTTTATAGGAGTTTTTATATTTTAAGTCAAAAGCCGTATTCATGACGGATGTAACGTCTGACATGTCCGCTGACGATGACGCTGACTCTACTGTAGTAACCGTTTCAAACTCTTGCTAGAAGTGGAATTTTACACCGCGAACGCAGACAAGCGGAGTCATACAAACAGTGAAACGTTCCAGTGTGGTTATACTAAATCTAAGCACAGATGCGAAAAGGTTGCAAAATGTTTGGGGAGTCACATCCAGGCAGAAATGAATGCGAACCACTGGAGGGAGGAAAAAAAAAAATGATCGAGTAGACAGTAATAGAAAGAGCATTCATAAAAGTCAGCGGTGAGTTAAATGTCAGCTCGTACACCGTGACTAATTGTGAAAACTGTGACACCATAGTGCTAGTAACAGAGAGGTTGTGAGCTAATCTTCCAGCACTGCCACAGAGCCAGTGTGTGTCCTTCAGCAAGCCCCTTCACCAGCGTCTGCTCAGCTACTGGATTCCCCAGGACTTGTAAACATCTGGTAAATGAAATGTAACCGAGCGCTGAGCCGTGACTAATCTGCACCTTACATCCCACACATCAGCGTAGCTTAACAAACAGAAGGCTCAATTAAATTACTATTTTGAAATAAATAAATAAAAGGCATACTTTCAGACTCCAGTGTTAACGCTCCTATTCACTGCCTTTGAAAAGCTTCCCAAATGTCCAATATGCTCCACTGCCCAGGAAACCAGCACATTTCCAAGAGACGCTTTCAGTCCAAATCTGGTTTGTGTAAAGCATGTTCTGCTCAGGTTCCAACATCCAATAAGATCTCTATAAGACCACAGAAAAATTACTTAGTTTTGTTTCCTTCTTCTAGTGTGTTTTATTGTTCCATTTGACTTTTATTACCAAGCTGAACCTAATGAATGCGAGCAGAAGCATGCAGACCCTGCAGCAGGACCAAAACTCTTATTTGAAATGAAGCGGCTGTTTTTTTTTTGTTTTTTTTTTGGAGGGGGGGGGGGGGGGTGGTTGGTTTTTTTTGTTAAATTCACTTGTTGTTTTTTTTTTCTATTAAAGCAAACCTTTCCCCTTTCTTTCATTTTAGAGCAATAAAAAGGGCAGAATTACAGAATAGAATCAATAGAGCCCGAGGAAATGGGTCTGTCTGGGGAAGGCTGGCCATGTAGGCACATGCATGCTGATGTTTGTGATCTTTCCTTTTTCCTTGTTTTGTTTGTATGTCTTTGAAGACAGTTTCTTGTTGGAAAATGGAATACCATGCAGAAAAGGAAAGAGTTCTTAATGGCACTGGATTTATTTGATTGATTTTTTTTGTTGTTGTTGCTGCTGTTGTTATTTTCTTTTAAGATACAAGTCTTATAAAAATTTCGGTCCTTTCTTCGCTGCATTATGTTTCTTGTTACCTAGACAATGTGTGGGTAGAGCTGTGTATCCTAGCGCTTTTAATCACAGAATCCTATTTATTTGTCTTCATACAGGCCATATGGTACTTCCTCCCATATCAGACATTATAAACTGCTGAGATGTGTAAGTTTGTAAGTATTCCCTAAAAAATAAAGCTTGCAGTTGTTGAAATTAGTGCATTTTTTTAATTTTTTTGTATCGCAAGTATTTGAAGGTCCACTAGTAACACCTTTATTCTTGAACTCGTCATAGAGTTATTGTATCATGTGGCAGCAGCATAGTATATAAAATTATGCAGATACAGGTTAAAAGTTTTTAGTTAATGTTCATATCAAACTTCAGAATGTTGGGAGAACGTGATCTCAGTGGCTTGTACCTTGGCATGGTTGTTGGTGCCAGAATGGGCTTGTTTGAGTATTTCAGAAACTCCAGACCTCCTGGGATTTTCACACAAACAAAAGAACATTCCTGTGAGCAGCAGTTCTGCAGGTGGAAACACCTTACTGATGAGAGCGTGTCAGTAGAATGGTCCGAATGGAGTTTATATGAATGTTACGGTAACTCAAATAACCACTCTTTGCAACCGTGGTGAACAGAAAAGGATCTCAGAACTCACATGTCGATCTTTGAGGTGAGGATGCGCTAAACCAGCAGAAGGGCACATCGGGTTTCGTGCCTGTCAGCCAAGAGCAGGCAGCTGATTTCTACAGTGGGCACAAGCTCTCAGAAACGGGTCAGATAACCTCTAAAGGGAAGCGAACGAGTGTATGATCATTATCTTAACAAATATTCAAATTTAGCACTTCATGTTTGCGCCTTTGATAAAATGTCAGCAGATTGTTGGCAGACGTTTCAGCTGTGAGCTGGGGTATACTGTCCTCACATCACACACAAAAGATATTATTCAGGAGTAGGGTTCATTTTCTTTCCTGGTTATTATATTTGCGGGTTGTTCGTCCGTCTGTTCATTTGATATTCTTGTTTGTGTGATATCTCAAGAACATGTGACTGATTGATGTGGAATTATCATCATAACCAGCAGATGCATTGATTGATTAGATTTTGGAATTGATTCACACAGCGTCAAGGTCACGGCAAGGTCAGATGTTGAAATCCATTTCCTTCAGTGGCTTAGCAGTTAAGGCTCTGGGTTACTGATCGGAAGGTCGGCGGAAGCTGCCTTTGTTGGGCCCTTGGGCAAGGCCCTTAACCCTCTCTGCTCCAGGGCGCCATATCATGGCTGACCCTGCGCTCTGACCCCAACTTCCTGACAGGATGGGGTATGTGAAGAAAACAATTTCACTGTGCTGTACTGTATATGTGACCAATAAAGACTCCTTATCATTATATTACTTGCGCATTCATGTCCTTCAGGAACCCGATGCCTATTTTTGGATAGCTGCGATTTTTGTCAATTCAGCCGCAACAAAATTGAGCAAATTTTTCATCATGTGAAAATGAAATCCTGTACGGCCTGCTTTGTCATCGGTCCGTCGGTGTGTCGATTCGAGATTCTCGTTAGCACGATAACTCAAGAGCACTTGGGGGAATGTTTGTCGAACTTGTATGTACGGCTTCAACTAACGATTATTTTCAGAATCAATCAATTGACCGATTTATTTATTTATTTTTATTTTCCATTTGATTGGATGAGGGGAGGAGGCAAACTTTCAGTACCATTTTTTTTCAGTGGTTATCAATCAAACTGAGTGTTACAAATATAAACACTCATATTAAACTTATAAAAATATCAAACTTTACATTAACACAACTGTTTATCCAATTATGTATGTAGTTTATATATAAGTAGTTATGCATTCATTTTATGGATGCACAATAAAACACTGATAATTAAACTACAGTCCTAAATTATTAATAAAGCCTCAGTTTCACTGCACCTTACGGTTTCTGTTGTTCACTGCCTTTAGGGATATTGTTTTACTTATGTTTACTTTGACCGTAGCATTTTAATTAGACGTTACAGATCTTACTTGATCTCCCACTGTTTATCACCGCGTGTACACTGCGAGTGAGGAGCAACGTGGCCTCGTTTCTAATAGATCGCTTCCGTTATAATAAACGACAGAAGTTACACTGCAAGCGCGCAAATACCGCATGTAGTGACAATAAACTTGAATGAAACTAAGGATTTTAAGCACCAGATTCCCCAAGCCCTTGTAGAGCATTTTGGATATAAACATAAGTTTGTGCTCGTGCATCGCTGTTGTGCTTCCGTGCTTTTAAACATAAGTTTACAATCTTCTTCGTAATATAAAGTGCCCTCCTGCTTTAGAGGTCGGACTTTTTCCGCTGTCACGATTGATGATTACGGCTCCGTTTGATGGTGACTGAGGTCATGTTGGGCATAAAAGGCAATGTTTACATGAACAGTAAAAAAAAGAAATTTATTGCTGTTGACTCTGGGTATTCTGCTAAAGCTAGCGGCGTTGCATTACATGCATTTGACGGCACGGGCAATCGACTGGGATACAGCTTATACTTCCGGTTGGTACTAAAACCATTTGTGTTCCATTTGAGATGATGCCACTCTTCTAAAATTCATACACTAGACGGTGGAGTGCTTAGTGTAAGTGTATAGCACGTCGTTTGGGAAACAGCTTTAGTATCTACTCTCCGATGCGTGTTTTTGGAACAGAAGTAACGCAATGACTAAATGTGCCCTGTACGGCGCACAGACCAACCAATCGATAATGAGATTCGTAATCCGATACGATGTTCATAATCGATTATTATCGATTTCATCAATTAGTTGTTGCAGCTCTATTTGTATGAGATTATCCATGTAACCAGCAGATGAACTAATTAGATTTTGGAATTACTCCAAACTGCATCAAGGTCACAGCAAGGTCAGATGTCTGAAATAGCTTTTCTTGTCCATCGAGCAACTAAATAAATAAATAATAGTAAATCAAATTTTAATAAATAGAAAAACACGGAATATCCTGGACATAAAATCTGCTCAGCCTACTGATATGTCCACTCTACTTCTACTTCCTTGGTCCCCTATACCGAATGCAACTTTCTAACCTACATATCCATGAAAGGTAATCTTGTCTAATAAGTGGTACCCTGTAACGTTAACATTCTGACTAGTGGCTTGTTTGTATTTCTGACAAACAGACATATTCTTGAAATTAACGTTTAGTAATGGAGCCAGCATCAACACCCGGGGTTAATATTGTTGACACGTATGAAGAAACCGTCCCTCAAGCTATAGATGGAGTAATACCCCGATCGACCAGTATCTCACTCCAGGAGCTTTCTGTTCAGCTGTGTGTCGGTCACTGCTTAATATTTACAAATCAGAAAGGACCCCAAGAACTGATTTAAACCCATACCAAGCTTTGCTCAAATGTGGTTGTGGTTATACTGTAGATGAAACCCCCCCCTTGTAGAAGACCAAGGTGCGATATTGAATTCTCAGTTAAGATGACACTTTACCGATTTTTTTTTCTTTTGTACTTGACATGTGGAAAAAGGACTGTTTGATTAAAATATCTCGGTTAGAAATGTAGGTTTTGTCCCGGGCTCAGTCATTATACATGACATGTTTGCTCACATCATTTTGTGGTACTATCTTGAGTTTCACCAGTAGGAAAGTCTTTCTTTTCTCTCCATCCTGAATTTAAAAAACAGAAATTTCGAAGCCGTTGCTAAACATCCGTCGTTTCCAAATCGAGTTTCTTGCTGATGCTTGACGTGCAGATCGTTACCATTAGATGAACCTTTCCAGTTGTCAAAGTGGTTTTGTTGTGCAACATATTTCTATGCTTCAAACTAAGATCATTAAATGAAAAATAGTGGTTATTTTTCAAAGGTTAGCCTCATCGACCTGCTACGTTTATGTCATAGAGTAGACTAAGGGCACTTTCACATCCATTAGTCCGTTTACTGAGTCTGAATCCAAACCAAATGGGTTACTTGTACTCAGAGTTATGACGTATTTCCATTTTGAAATTGCGCGAACATTGATTCTCCGGTAGTATTGTTTTCATTTGGTAGTACAGCAAGACAGCACCATCTAACTTATGTTTTTTAGTCTTACAACAACATATTAGTATTGGGTTAACGTTAGCTCGGGGGGGTTTTTTTTCTTCCCTTTATTAATAGGTGTTTGTCTTGTTTTGATTTTCATTTCATATTGCACGTAATTACGCAACTCAAGAAGCGAAAAGAAGTTGTCCAAGAGGGTGTAGAACTAGAAACATAGTAATAAAACATTTTCGTTCATAGGTTTGAAGTATGGCGGTGGATAAAGGTAAACAAACCTTTGCCAAGGCCGGGTGGAAATCGCAAAAATCCTCAGTTTTTAAAACGTTTCATAGTTTAAAAAGTTTTCTGTCATGTACGCTCTCTTTTTGTTCTCCATTTAGGAGCTTGCATCTACAAAAAAAAAAAAAAGATGGGGTTTGTTTTTGTTTTTTTTCTTCTTTTCCTTCCTGCAAGGTTGAATCGCTTTCTCACTCAAATATCACAAGTTTGCTTAGAACCAGATGAAGACCACCTCGGACAAGTTATTCTGGTCCATACTTATGTATGATTGCTGAGTTCTTACCTGCCCAGATGATCTGCACAAAGAAAGAAAACACACCAGGGTTCGTTTCAAATGGATTTCAAATTGACATTTTTCGTAAGCGAAAGCACTGTAAAAGCAGAGTTAAAATATAATGGTTCTGGTCGATGGTCCCCTGACATTTGAGCTGCCGCTGATGTTCTGATGTATGCATGTATCCCAGCAGGGAAGGCTTGACTCGCGCTCACTCTGTGGACACGAATATTGCTTTGCTCAGAATAAACAAACGGTAGGTAATCATTACAGATATATTTTTCACCTTGAGTATTCTCGGACTAATTAAGGAAAGTGTGTGGCTGCAGCAGCCGTTGTGCCAGCTGGCTGCCTCGTGCTCTCTGGACTGATGAATAAAGGCATAAATTGTTCATGGCGGACGGACGGCTCTCCTGCGACCCTTAAGTCCTGGGCACTGGCGTGCTCCAACCATCAATCTCAAGCCCTTTTTATCGATACGCCCTTTGCTTCCATCCCGTATCTCATTATGGATATTAACTCCAGTACATCATGCTGCAGAAGTATTTATTAAGAATTGAATTCTCACTTGTATCTATTCACTGTATATATCACTCGTCCTTCACTATCTATCTGTCTTTATCTTCCGTCTTCTGTTCCATCTCAGTCGTTGATGGGTCCGTTTGAGCTTTGCTCTCTTTCAACTCGAATGGCCGCCTTTGAACCCAGGTCCTATCTATTAATGCTCCTTCTCCCATGTGTCATGTTGGGGTATAGGATTACACACCCGTGGGCCATGTGCTTCTCTTGCTCTGATGTGTACTTTGCTCTCAAATTGATTGGGCTCTTAGTCTCCAAGCTGATGTTATCTGTTCAAAAGCACCTTCCTCTAGGGAGAGGACTATCCATCAAGGCCTGGTTTAATAAGACAGGCAGCCGTCATTGGAAATTTCCTGGCAAGTAAGGACAACGTTGAGTGCAGAGGTGACCATCTAGCCCATTTCTCAAATGTTTTATGCATGTTGCGAGGATGGGGACAGTCGGATGCAAAAGGTTACACTTTTTCTTTGTTTTTTTTTCTTTGTTTTTTTTTTTTTTAAACGAATGGTTTTGAGGAAAAACTTTCTTTCCATATGTATGGCCAGGTGTTACTGGAAGCTGCGGTGTTGCACGTCCGTCAGGGTCTCACTTGCTGTCCATTTTCAAGAAGTACAAATGTTCCTTTCACAACCTTTTATCAATCCTGTAGATTGCTTTTCAATACTTTTCTTTATCATAATTAACCCATGCCTGTATTTTTTCTGACCCTGAACTCTGTTCTGCAAGGTTGTTTACCAAATCTTTTGGTTGTTTAGTTGCAGACGACCCCCATTTAAGTTTTTTATATATTTAGGAAATCTTTCTAGATTTTTTTTGTTCCACTTATTCAAGGTGAACGGGAAGGGCAAACCTTTCCATTGAGCTATAGGCTAATGACTTTAGAATTTATACACTATGTGGCCAGTAGTTCATTGACACCTGGCCATCACACTCATATGTGGGTCTTTCTCGAACTGTTGCCACAAAGTTGGAAGCACACAATTGTATAGGAAGCATTACAGTTTGCCTCCCCTGGAACTAATCGGTCCGTACAGGGTTTTTTTTTTTTGTGTTCGTTACGGCCAAAATTGCTTGCTTTTTTTTTTTTTGTTTTTTTTTTTTTTGTTTGTTTTTTTTTTTTTTTAAATTGCGGTGTAATTTGTGCAGTGTATTGTGCTTTTCTAAGGTTGATCACCATATATAGCAAGGAATAAAACACAACAAATCATGGTGTCATAGTAAATGTTTATCAACAAGGGTACAGTGTGATACGGTTTGATTACGGAGCAGGTAATTCCACATATGCCAATCATATACCAACAACTATAATTTTTTTATTTTATTTAAGAACAAAACACCATAACTTTGATCTGTCTTTGGTTACTTTTAGTGTTCTGGAACGTCCACGAAACTTACGTTATAGCAACTACAAACAACTGTTTGGTTGTCAACCAGACAACCATTTTGTTTTGTTTTTTCCCCTCTCTCGAAGTTAATAAGACATTAGAAAACCCCTTGTAATGTTACCGAGAAACCACAAAGCGTAAAATTGCCATGTCTGAAAACTTATTTACATCTTTACCTCTGACTATTACAAAGCGTCGGTACTGGAGACTCCTTACGTATATATATCCATATATACCTGTGATTTGCCTTAAAGCTGCTGTTAAAGAACACCTTCTGACCAATCAAAATCAAGAATCCAACAGCACTGTGAGGTATATTTATTCATCTCTTTTATATACTTGTTTTTTTTTTTTTTATTTCTGTGAGTGTCTGAATAAAATCAAGGGTATCAATCGGGCAGGTAACGAAGCATGCTAATGAATTGACTGCTTGTCCATATAATCTTGTGCAATTGCACTTTAAAGCTCTTGAATTGAAAGGACCTGCTCATTATATTTTCTCGCTAATTAGCGTTCCAGTCAAATTCTGTGCATGGCTTTCATGATTAACTGGCAGTTAAATAATGAGAGATCTTCTGTCCCAGATCTGTTTGTCGTAGTTGAAGCATCATACGTTTTAGGCATTTACTGTACATTTTATACATTTCATGTTGAAAAACATGTGCAAGGACAGTTATAACAGCTATAAACAGTCTTTCCCTTCACCAACCTCCCATCCCCTACTCCCATCTTTATTTCATCCTCACTCAATTCCACAGTGGCTACAGGATCAGCCCTTATGCATACATGAATCTCTCACTCATGTCCTCTCATCATCTGCTGACCCCAATCAACAGGCTGCCCGGGCACTTCAGAGAGTATGAATGAGAGATAGAGAGGAAAAGATTAGCCTGAAGTATGAGATAAAAGCTAGATTGTCTTTAACATTTTCTGCTTTCCTGCACTGCAGTAAACCACTACCAGCGCCACTATCTGCCGTACTTCACCAGAAGATGCTCAGGAGCTTCAGATTTAACCCAGTTTCAGAAGCAGAGAGTACAAAATATGTAGTTTTACCATTGTAGGTCCTGGATTAACATTCCAGAGTCTTCTTCATGAGCATGGACCCGTGCTGAAATGTTAACTGAAATGCTAAAATTTTGTCTGTCGAGTCTTGCCTATTTCGTCTGGGCCACCCTTATGACTGGTTTCATCTTAATTAGTATGTTCCAGTCCTGAGTGTCAACTCTGCTTCTGGTGTAGCCGCTAATGTGCCTCTGAACCCAAGGAACCCCTGTGGAATTGCAGCAATGCTTGCAGAGATGAAAGAGCCCGAGTTGAGAAGGCATTTTTTTGGGGAACGATGCAGCTTCTTAAGCTTTTATGTAGCTTTCTAAGGAAGAGTGTAGAGTGACTAAGCCTTACTTTATACAGTCAGGAGACTATCGATTTATTTATTTATTTATTTTCCCTGCTACTCAGAGTTCAGATGTATTTTTTAAGACAATGGAAGTTTTTTTTTTTTTTTTTTTTTTTCCTTTTCCATAAAAACTACACCTTCACAGGGAACTTTCTGGGAATTGCTCCAGAAAAGCGAGGTGGAGTTTATAGGCACAATTTACTTATTTATTTCCTTCCGTTTATTTCTAGGTAGGGCTCATGCCCGTGAGGAACCAAACTTATTGGTTTTGTCGGTATTGCTCATAAACCAGTACTGGAACCTTCTATTGCATGCTGTCAAGTTGATCTCACTGTGTCAAAGACCCTGACTCAGAACTTGACCCGTAAAATCAGCGACATTTGTGTTGCACACCATGTTGCTCCTTTGGAACCCAGCAGAATTTGTCATGGGGATCCATTTACATTTTACGGCATTTGGTAGACGCTCTTATCCAGAGCGACTTACACTTATTTCATTCATACATCTGAGCAGTTGAGGGTTACGGGCTTTTCTTGCACAAGGGCCCAAAAGTGGCAGTCTGGCGGTGCTGGGGTTTGAATTCACAACCTTCTGAGCAGTAGTCCAACACCTTAACCACTGAGGCCTCCAAGTTAACAAAGACACATAAATATGTGGACACCTGACCATCGCACTCATATTTGCTTGTTGAACATGGCGTTCCAATGTTGGTCTTCTTTGCAGCTGTAACAGCCTTTGGGAACGCTTTCCACTAGATTTTGGAGCATAGTTATGGGGATTTGCCCATTCAGCCACAAGAGAATTAGTGAGATCAGGCACTGATTTCATGCTGTTGGTGTTCCAGTTCATCCCAAAGATGTTCAGAGGGGTTGAGGTCAGGAATCCTTGCAGGCCACTCAAGTTCTTCCACTCCAACCTTGGCAAACCATGGACCTTTGTGGAAAAGGGCATCGCCATGCTGGAACATGGTTGGGCCACTTGGATCCGGGCAAGGGAAATCATAAACTATGTGGCAGCGGCTTGTTGTATAAACTACATATCGACGTGATGGTCAGGTGCCCTCATACTTTCGGCCATATATAGTGTATGTGTCGCAGCGTTCAAATGGCTATTGATTGGACTTCGACTTGAAAGATGACAAATCTATGTTTTAATAGTGGTGGAAGGGAGTTTTGGGAAGGTGGTGCATTCTTCCCGGACAATATCTTACCATCGAGTAGCGATCTCTTCAGCTGGAAATTGGAAAAAGAAGTGTCATTCTTTAGAACAGGGGTTCCCAAACTTTTCCAGGGCAAGGCCCCCCAAATGGCATTAACGTTTGACCGAGGCCCCCCTTTTTCAAGAAGTTCTATAAAACACATTAAAAATACAGACGTCTGAATATATCCCCCTTTTTTTTTTTTAAATTAATAATTACCTCTTTCATCTTTACATTACATTACATTAGGAATTGTGTGTGGTTGGTTGTCTGAGAGTGAGAATCATGTATTTATTTATTTTTCACACCAAACTGTTGAGGCCCCCCGGGCACCTCCTGGCGGCCCCCACTTTGAAACCACTGCTTGAGGGTATGTGGGACCATCCAGAGCAGCAGACGTTGTGTTCAAGAAAGCTCGAAGCAGAAGAAGGCAGTAGAGGTGTGTCAGGATCAGGCAGCATGAGTACAAGTGCAGAGCAGATTATTATGTGTGCTCTTATCCCACAGTGGTTTAAAAGGCTGCACGTTGTGAGCAGAGTGCAAGCGAGGGCTCAGGCAGGTCTACCTCTGACAGCATGACTAAAATGGAGGATGCTAGCTGAAACCTTTTTTTTTTTTTTTTTTTTTTTTTTTTTTTATTATTAATTTTTTTTTTTTTTTTTTTTTTTAAACCTGTTGTACATAAGTACAACAGCATCAGTGAAACATGAGGAACCTCGATAAACGCGTGGTCCGAGACAGCGGGAGAATGGACGAGCATGGTGTTAGACATAAACGAACTCTCTTATGCGACTACAGATTTCACAGTAATGGCGTTGTAGTTTATGGTTTTAAGTTTCATCGTGTGTTGAAGGTGGATGTGTTGGCTCTATTGCCTCTCTATAGGGTGTAAGGTTCAGTATGATGCCTAAGTGTAATGAAAGAAATTGTGTACAACAGTCACAGCAGGATTTGGATTGAAGGTTTTACCCACTTCTTATGAAATGCTTGCTGGAATGGAAGCATTCTGCTAGTCACGAGTGAGTCAAGCTAACATAACAAACCATCCCCACGTATTGATGAGATGTTATAGCACTGAATTTAAAAGTGGCGTGTGTCTGACACTGTGTCCGTGTTTAAGATTGTGTCAGAGACGCTGCTTGTATGCGACACTATCTCTGTGTGTGTGTGTGTGCTCCCTTCTGTCGATAAGACACTGCTTGTGTGTGACACTGTTTGAGATTCTGTGTGCGACACTATCTCTGTCTGTCTGTGTGCGTGTGAGACACTGCTTGTGTATGACACCATCTGTGTGTGTGTGACATTTTACATTTCCGGCGTTTGGCAGACGCCCTTATCCAGAGCGACATACGTTTATCTCATTTATACAATTGCGGTTGAGGGATAAGGGCCTAGCAGTGGCAAGTTGGCGGTTCTGGGATTTGAACTCCTGACCTTCTGATCAATAGTCCTATGTCTTAACCTCTGAGCTGCAACTGTCCCAGTTGTACAGTGATAATATGTACGTGTGTGTGCGCTCGTGTGTGACCCTCTGTGTGTGTGTGTGTGAGAGAAAGAGAGTGTGAGAGACACCATTTGTGTTCCACACTCTGTGTGACCCTGTGTGTGTGTACTCAAACAGGTCAGTGTGTTAGAAGTATGCCCCTCTTCCTCTGCCCCTATCTCAGGAGAGCCGAGAGAATTAGTCTCCCAAATGTCAATCTATTTTTAACCTGAGCATTTGAAATCAAACCAGGCCCTGCCTCTCATTATCTAGCCCTTTTCTAGTGTGTAGTATCCCGAGAGCTCCGTTATCAAACAGAATACGCTATGCTCATCTTCATCTCTCTCTCTCTCTCTCTCTCTCTCTCTCTCCTCCTCCTCCCTCCTCTTCTTCTCTATCTTCTGTCTCTTTAACTGATGTGTGCACAGGAAGTAGTTTGGTTTCACTGAAGACAGATTTATCAAAGCTAACTGACAGTCTGATTAGAGTGGAATTGGATTACGAACGTATTCATTAATATGTCTCGTTAATTAAAAAAAGGGCACTGTGTGATAATTTTACTGATGGCAAAGATTTTTTGAATGTTACTAGCAGTAAGAGCAAAAAAAAAAATGCAGTGGCATCAGTGAAACTATCGCACTGTGGGATTTTCCCCACCGGACAGATCTCGAATATTAACTACGTCTTTACGGTTTGTAATGCAGCTCGTCCCCCCTCCCCCCTCCCCCTCCCCCTCCCAAAACTCTCTAGTAAGTTTTGAATGTCTAGCTTTAGTGTGTACAGTTGGGTTGGATCAAAATCTTTATATTTTCAGCCCGTGAGCAGTCCTTCCAGCATTTCGCGATCGCGGGAATTAACGAAAAATCACACAAACGCCGCATTATTCAGAGGCGCTTGGCATTTTACTAAATTCCCACAGATTTTCTGCAGATTTGGGCCAAGACGTGTCATGTGACATCATCACGAAGCGATTTGAGCCAGCTCGATCCACGTGCGTCGGACATGAGTACAGCTGCATCACAGAAAGCACAAAAAACTCTGCGTGCTGCATCACAAATTTTGAAAATCCTCTATGGGCTGAATGAGGAATTGCATTGATTTTCTTTCTTTCTTCTTCTTCTTCTTTTTTTATTTTATTTTATTTAATTTTTTTTTTTTACACTTCCTTCTCTGTTGCACCTGCTCTGTGTCCTCCAGCTTGTCTCAGTCTTTCTGTTTATTTTTCCCTCTCCTGCATTCTCTCTTTATATCTCTCTGCTTGCCCTCTCTCGCTCTCCCTCCACGAGTAAACACTGTCCTGCTTCCGAGTGAAGGATTGCTCCATTTCAGCGTGAGCTAGAGCTACTGTTTCACACCATGTGGTAGAATTAATTGGGCCGAATCTAAGCGCGCCCTCTGCTCCCTTGCATTTCAGGCACTAATGCTCTGCAAACTCGGAAACTTTACACAGCGCTCTTTGCTATTCTCTACGGACGAATCGTCTTCAATCGCACGAAATCGGAAGTTGCGGTTCGACGGCGCGGGCGGATTGTTCAGGACGGGTTGTTTTAACGCGAAGTCGTTTTCTTTTAATCACACACATGGATGTTGAGGTAATTGTGCATCAGATCAGAAAAGCCCATTATATTGAGTCAGGACTGCGTTTTTGTTGAGTAACCTCCAAAATCCTTTAATTAGTTTAAGATCTGCTCGTAAGGATGAAGATGAGTAATTATGATCTGGAACTTCCTCACACAACCCCCCCAACCCCTCCTCCTCCTCCTCCTCCTCCTCCTCCTCCCAGCCTACATGCTGCTCCTCACCCTTGCACGTTGATTGAAAGAAGGGAAAGTGTGTCTGTTCTCTCCAGACCAGCTGCGTCATTATTGATTTTTGAAGATCACGGAAAAAGCCCCGTCAAAGAGCCATCAAAGCCCCTTTATTGGATTATGCCGATTAACAGACTCTCTTTGTGTTGTTGTTTCCCACAGGCCCCGATGTAGACTCTCCTCTCTCCTAATCTAATCTGCATCTCCATTTTCTCTGTCCACAGCCAGAGGTGTCCACCGTGCCAGCTGAGCTCGTCACCCAGGTGCCTCTCTCCGAATATCCGCCTCCGGACCCCTCCTCGAGGAGCGCCGATCCCCCTGCCACCACCCTGCCGCTCTCTTCTTCATCCACGTACTCTTCTACACGAGAACGGGACAAGAATAGAGACCGAGACAAGAAAAAGAAAAAACACAAAAGAAGGTCTCGGTCCAGGTCACGTTCCAGATCCAAAACAAAGCACTCGCTACCGAGCGCATACCGCAGCTACAAGAGGTCCAGGTATAAATAACCATCAACTTTTCTTGTTCTCTTTTTTTCTTTCTTTCCACCTTCAAGCTTATAATAATCGTGTTTATTACAGATACCCAAAGGCGCTTCATACCGAAAGGTAAATGTATGAGTTTTCTCCATCCATATGTTTGTTTTATGACATGCCCTTTATAAACAATGATTAATTGACAACATAGTTACAAAGGTTCAGAGATGGAATACCTTACTCCATTTGTCCTTTTTTTTCTTCTTCTTCTTTCTTCTTTTTTTTTTTTCTCTTCTTTTTCATTTCACTCCTCATGACTCACCAATTTGTCCTTATCAGCTGCTGAAGTTGCAGTAATTACACTCATCTCATCGTGGCATTTTGACATGCCTTAATATATTTTCTGCAGATTGAATCATTTCTGCCCCCGGCTTGAAATCACTTACAGTGAAGATTAAAAGCTGGAATTGAGGTCTAGCTTTCTTTCTCACCTCCCTTTTTTTCCGCTTTCTTCCTTGCTTTTTTTTTTTATTTTAACCTTTAATTCGTCTCTTTCTTTCTTTTCTCACCTTAATTTCTCTTTGGGTTTTTTTTTTTTTTTTTTAATTCCTGTTATTTTCTTTCTTTCACGCTCTCGCCGTCTGACCTTTGCGTGTGGAGATTGTATATTTTCGAGGTGCAAACCCACAAAGAGCGAAAGTGAACCGAATATAAGGAAGCAAAATTATTCGAGGACTAAAACGGCTTCATCTAATCCCGGATTATGAGAGTATGGAGATAATGGGTTTAATGGTTTTCAGTTTGCTAGCTTAGCAAAGGCGTTTAAGAGTCTTTGAGTACTAATCTGCTTCTGCTTCAGTCGAGCCTCTGTGGATCTCTGCTGAAAGTGGCTTGGTTTTGAAGATTTACCCCCATTTCCCCTGCAAAAGCAGTATAAAAGCGTCCCATTTTTGACCTTCTGACACGACAAGAATAGACGTACAAGGCTTCACCTTCAGCTTATCTCCGCATGAGCTTGTCTGGCTCTTGTGTTCCAGATGACATGTTCAGTCAAAAGTGGAAACTAGAACGGACGAGGGAAAGGAAATGACTTGGCTTCTGCAGTTAAACACCCAGCTGGTGTGACCACACGCTCATTTTCAATTCCCGAGGTTCCAGACCCTGCTTCAACCGTGTCTGAGATGCTCCATCCCATCTCCAAAGCAGATAACATTTTTTTGGGCGGGGGGTGGCATTTGAAAAAAAATTGCATGTGTTCCAGTTTCCATGGTGATCCTCTAAATTGTAGTAGTATTATACTCAAGTATGTAAGAAGTTCATCGATAATCTTTTTCTTTCTTTTTTTTTTTTTCTTTCTCTCGCCAGACCGAGTAAAAGTATGTTTTTTGGTGCTCACTGACAGCAAAATGACCAACTTATTTAATATTAGGGGTGGTCGATATAGCAAAAATGTCATTATAAATGTCTCAAGATATTTCAATACGTTTCTACGATACAAAACGCAACACGTATATAGATTTCCAGAGTCTAACATCTAGAGTTTGTAATCGTTATTTAAAATAAAAAAATAAAATAAATGCATCACAATATCGATATTACATTGTTGTATTAGTACTTGATTAATACTAATCCAATTTTATTTAGCTCCATTTATTATACGACAATATCACAATACTTGAGGGCATTTCTACGATACACGATGCGTATCATGATGTATAATTTAGGTAACGGGTAACTGTTTTGCAGGTAACTGTCTGCAAAACAGTATTTTTTTTTTTTTTTAAATAAACGTTAACCTGAGTTTGATGATACTTTTCTTTAATGCCTACAAAGACAAAGAAGATTAAGTTTTAAAACAATGACGCCAAATCAGCGGCCTCCATTCAGTACCATTTAATTCTGAATTATTTTTTGTTTTAAATGAAAATGCATCACCATACCAAAGTGTCTCGCGCAATCATTTATCACGATATGGATATAATATCGATATATCGCACCAGCCCTAACCGACAGTACGTGTTTTGAACTCTCCAGTATTAACCGACATTCTGAAAGCCCGCTCTCAAATGATAAACATGCACTGATGCAGCGTCCCCGCTTCTTGTCTAGGTAAATAGAGAATGTTTTGAGTTCGTTAATGTAAAATAAAATCCATTAGCGCATGTCTGACTTGGCTAACATTAGACAAGTATGTATTAGTATGACGTATATCTATTAGACACGCACCACCGTTCCAGGCACTGAAAATTTTTCGGCTAAACGTGGACAAAAACGGCGCATTCGGTTTTCTGACCAAGGGGAAAAAAGAAAGCAATCAAAAACGTGAATAAAAATGCTGTTCTGCTTCCTGTCGGCACAGATGCGTTCAGACAGTTTGAGCAGCAACAGATCGGATATGACGTCCGTTATTTCACGGCTTCTACGAGGGACATTAGATGAGTGTTATCTAGAAAGACTATACTGAAAACGTACTGTTTTTACTCCCCCCACCAGCGTCCCCTTTCCATTGGACGCACTATTTTCTTTATGGTTAGCAGGCCTAAGTTTGATCACAGATGCTTTATGAATTTGAGTTCACCTCCTAAAGTTTCCTAAAGTTAATCTCAGGAGTGGCGTAGAGATGTTTGAAAGTTAAATCTCATTTATCATCGTATATTGCTTTATTTGAGAATAAATGACACCCTCCTCTCTCGTATATTCCTTTTCCTGACTAGTCTAATCTGATTGTGAGGAGGTTATAAATGCGCGTGTGTGTGTGTGTGTGTGTGTGTGTGTGTGTGTGTGTGTACCTGAAATTACTTTGTTAGTTTGTGGCATTCCCCAAGTGTTCAGTTGCTGTCCGAACGCCTTTAGTGGAGGAAAGATAGAAAATTTGATTTTTATGCTTTACAGGAGTTATTTCATATTGCTCTTTCCCTTAAACATTATCCATATTATAATACTGAATATATTCATTATTATAATATGGATTATTACTTGAGCCCGAGGCACGGAAGTGCAGCAGCACCTCTCCAGTCATGCCATCCCTCAGCTAGAGGACTAACGAGAAATGTAGCAGGCTCTTACACCACTAAACTAGATACATGAGCTAAATTACGTGGATGGGCCATTCAGCTAAGCGGAGTGTACTCCATTGTCACCACCCATGTAAATGTGTGTGACCCCTGGGAGAACTTGTCGCTATTACCCAATTCAGATTGCTACTTTTCCAGTAAGGGTAATGGAAAAATTTGAATTATGATTTGATGTTCCAGTGTTTGTAACGGTTTTTATTCTGAAAGTGGCAGGTTAGAGTGGTTATGTGATGTGACTTTTTATACCCTACAAGTCAAAGAATTTCAAGCATACCTTGCTTTGTTAACTTGGGAGTCAAGGATGGAGCTCTTGTATCGTACAGCTTACAGCACTGGACTACTAGAACATTCTCTTTTGTTTCTTCTCTCCTTTTTTTTTTTTTGTCAGTTTACATTTCACTTCTAATGATGAAAAAAGAGTAAACAAGTTGTATCATTAGTGAGAGTAAAAGAACACCGAGTCAGGATGGGCCAAAGAATAAATAAATAAATAAGTCCCTTAATTAAAGGACTAGCAAGGATTTACAAGGATATATAGTGTATCCCGGTTGTTTGCCCTGCTGTGAGTCACTTGCTAATTCTGTACTTGTTCTACCTTTCTCCCTTTTTATTGTCAGATCCCAATCCCATTCTCCTAGCAAGAGAGAGCGGCGTCGTGAGGAAAGAGAAAGAGAGAGACAGCGCTACGGAGGCAGCAGCTATCGCCTTGGCAACAGCCCAGGAATGGGCAGGAAGAGGTCGAGGTCCAGATCCAGGTACACACACACACTGAGTAGTTAGTGTTGCCGAAAAGATTATTTAGACGCGGTATCGTCCGCCTTTTGGGGTTTGTCGTTTCAAGTACTCAACACCTGCAGGAAAAAAAAAAAAACTGATGAATACCTGCAGAAGAAAACTGACGTACGTGTTTGTTTCGGTTTTTGTAGTGAAAGTCCTTCACTTTTGAGTCTAGAGCCTCATGTGCTCATTCAGCTAACAGCATAATTAGTACAATAATTCAGAATAACCCAAGCTCTCTCAGTGCAAGCGGGCTAGTGAGCATAAGCGTAGACTCTTCTCATTCTTGAAAATAATTGAATAGTCAGTACTTTTTCAGTAGTCTTAGAAACCCACAGACTCGCTTGTATTCATCGATTTAAACACTAGGACTGCACAATTCACGTTCTCATGCTGTAGACTTGTTAATGGCCAAAGTCACAGCTATCATTAGCTGTTGACTAAAAGTCTACTGTTTTATGGTATTATGTCCACTTGCAACGTAGCCACACTGCTTTCTCTGTACTTCAATCCATTCATGCAGTACATGATGAATGTAGTGTGGCAAAACTTCTCTTACCACTGTCTAGCCAGTTCGGGAAAGGCTTCATTAAATGGAAACATTTTGATTTGCCATAATCAAATCCAAATCAAAGTCATACACACCTCCTATGATGGTGAGTGGAGAGGGTGGCTGATGGATGTCCAGGTCTCTAGCATTCTTGCTGTTGAAGTGCGTGGCCTGTTTCAGTATGAGGAAACTCTTTTCTGAGTTCACCAGAAGATAGAGATTGAGTGCTGTGTCCCAGATGGCCTGCTCCTTAGTGGAAGGAGCCATTCATCTAAATATGGCAGTATCCTGATGCCTTTGAAGCGACAGGGCCGCACGTATACGCATACCAAGAACACCTGTGGTGCTAGAGAGAGAGGCTGAGGGGTCTTTGAGGTCTTTGAATTCGAGTGCCTGTCCTTGGAAGGCAAACCTCAAGAAGCATCTGTCTCCTGGGACAGTGAGGACGTGGCAATTTGTGTCATGCAGAGCCACTGCCATCAACCAGTTTTCTGGCGGCACCGGATGAATAATATCTGGTAGCCTTAACATGCGACACGGGAGGGATTTTAGGAACCAGTCCGTCCCTCTCAATTCTAGAATTAGACAGACACCACCGTCCTTCTTCTGATCTAGAAAAGTATGTTGATTAGAAACTTTAGTTCTGAATTGTCTTTATCCAAGAGGGAAGAAAATTCCTGGGGCCCTGAGGCCAGTGAAACTGAAGTTTGTACCCCTGTGATAGTGTCTTCAGGACTCACTGGTCTGTTGTACTTGCTGGCCAGTGAGCAAGGTTTTGGGCTGTAAAGCCTCCTGCAGACAGTACGCCTCATGAGGGGGATTAACAGGACTTTTAAGTTGTCAGGGAAGGCTGCTTAGGGCTCAGTACATGGAGTGAATGTATGGCCTGTAAATGCCTGCTAGAGGCCTGAGCATGTGGCTGAATTCTATTTAGGGCTCAGTTGGGGCTGAGAGAACTTTTGTAGGTACTGAAAAAATGAGCTAGATGAGCATGAATTGATCTACAGAGTCTGGTATCTATCAACCAGTGGGAATAAGGAGAAAGTGTGACTCACTTGATTGGCAGTGCCCTCATTAGCATTAGAACTTTCCAGTTGGCAAATTCTATAGGCAAGTGTTCTGGTAGTCCAGTTGCAGCTCCTAATCAGTGGATACTGTTAGATTCTGCCTGAAACCATCATCAATTAACCATCTTCCAATTACCACGCTTTCGCTTTTGACCCAGAAAGCAATTTTGAATTATTAAAGAATGGCTCAGAGTAAAGGTCACGCTAACATCCGAAGCGCAGCCCCCTTTTTCACCACCTTTAATTATATTCTTTTGGATCAGGCTGAATTGTTCTGGAAACTTCCCCCCCAATGTCTTTCCTCAAAGTTCTACTGGAGGGACAACCAGGAGTTTTCGCTTTTGAAAAGTGCCATCTTGTGTCATTAAACCCTCTGTTTCCCCTGCACCAGGGAATCTGTTTCTCAGCATGTGATGAGAGAGGAAGCAAGGCCAGGAATAGCAGCTGTTGTCAGCTTAGAGCTTGGCTCCCGTGGTGTTTGCCAGTACCCTACACACAGCGCTCCAGCTTTAAAGCCTTCGTTGTAACAGCTATATCCTTAGATTGCATCACTCGTACGTCATTTTGAAGAAAATCGCCTGCCACATGAAAGTAATGTAGTGTGCTGGAGCCGGGAGGCATTTTCAGATTGGGAAGAGAGCATCCAACACAAATTCTCACAATCAGCAGAGCTGGTGGTCCTTCAGACTCTTTCAGAACCCACTGTAACCACGGAGGAAAGATTTGGCCAACATCCCGTACATTATGGCTTTGGACCCCTTTTGAAGAGCTAAAGAGTTCCGAAATGAGAACTTCTCTTTGCCACTGCAAATAAGCTGACGTTTATTGTTTTAGGCGCAATATGATCTTAACATTTAATGTAGATTTTAAACTAGCTGCATGCAGACAAACCGCAATTGCATGAAGTTTTGAGGTTCTTTGCAGCTGTCCGTGAGTTGCATACCGTCACCCCGACACCTTCATCTTGAGATGTGCATTGGACTGGTTTTTGTTATCAAATTTTCGCCTGCTCTTAAAGGAATTGTGACCGTTCATGCCCACTCCCAAAGGAATGCAGCTTTTCTTTGTCTGGCGAGCTGCATATCTGACCACCCACTCCTGCCCATTTGAAAGTAAAAACTGCCCACTCCAGTTTTTTGTCGAGTAGCACAAAATCACAATCCCTATGCACACCTCTGCCCCCAACTTTGAACATAAACTATAGTGACCTTTTCGGTGACCATATCTTGCAATATGAAGGCTGCACCTTCCTAGACACTAAGAATATTCAAAGCTCAGGCAAAAATCTGCCATCTTCCATCTCTATACTTTATGTATGGTATGTGATGGCACAATCTCAGGGCATTTCTTTCGTTCACAAATTCCAGAATGAACATGTAGAAGGTCGACTAAACCAACACCACAACACACCCAAAATCCCTAGCAGCGCTGCAATCTTACGACTATGGCTCGGCTCACAGCCCTTCATTATTCACCCCCTAGTAGTGCAGATTGTGCTAGAACAACGTGCAACAAGTTTTTCTTGAGTATGCTAACTCAAGGTTCCTGAATTCATGCGCAGTTGCTGATAGAATCCCACTTATGGGATCCCACAACTCCTACCGCTCGCCGAATGACTTCTCACCTTCCAGCGATTACAAAGCACAATTCCGTCCTGTCATTAAAAGAATGAGAAAGGGCCAAGCCATTCACGAGTCATGTCCAAAATGTCTGAAATTAGCCTGCACTCCTGTAACTGAAGCCCAGCTTGACTCCATTGCCCCAGAGGTTTTTGCAGCAAGCGTGCTGTAGCACTGTGTGCCTTCACACTAATTATACTGCTATGTAGTGCACATTACACACTCCTGCTAACTCTTCACTCTGCCCAGACCCACATATTCTCTGGAGAAAGAAAGCAGAGAAGTGCTTGTCGTAGTTCCAGGCCTTTTTGACTTTGCAGTTGGTGATATTTTTTATTTATTTATTTATTTTAAAACATAGATAGAAGAGGGTTTTTTTTTTTTTTTTTTTTTTGTCCCACCCCACCCCCCACCTGCTGGATGGCTGATGGCCATCAAACCTCTGAGTTTGCCATTTGGAGAAAACAAAATAGTGCCATGGAAATTTGGTCCTGCTTATAAGCAAATTAATAATAGTTCTCAAGCTTCATATTTGATATGACTGTATAGTGAATAATATAGTCCTTATCACCAAGTAGTTTGGTGAAGAACAGTATTAAAGTCTGGGTTCATCTGACGAACATGCTTGCTAATTGTGTCCTGATAATAGGAGCTGCTCTAACTCTTTTGATATGATCTTTGGTTCTTTGTGGAAATTTGTGACTTCTGTTAATGGCACTTGGCAGCATTTTATCATTCATTATTCTAGCTTGATTGCCTTTTCCTGGTCAGGGTCACGGTGGATCCGGAGCCTATCTCAGGACCACTGGGAGCAAGATGGGAGTTTACCTTGGATAGGATGCTACTCCATCATAGGTCACCATGCACACACATTCACACCTAGGGGCAATTTAGCATCTCCAATCCACCCACTTGCAGGAAATCCACACAAACGTGGAGAGAATGTGTCTCCATGGGTTTTCTCCACGTTCGCTATGCTAAATTGCCCCTAGGTGCAAATGAATGTCTGAGGATATGCGTTTGTTTGTGCGTATGCATGGTGCCCTGCGATGGACCGGCGTCCCATCCAGGATGTATTCCCGCCTCGCGCACAAGCGTTCCCAAGAGTCTCCGGATGAGATAAAGATAAAGACCAAGATAAAGTGGTTAAATGAATTTAAGTGTACTTTGTGACTTCTAAAATTACAAGAGTGGTTGCAAGAGTCTACTCGCTCCTGAAGCGTATCGAGTTGTTTTAATATAACCCTATACGCAAATGTTTCACAGATCGCCTCGTGAAAGGAGAAAGAAGAAGTCGTCAAAATCAGTGCATCACTCAAAGGCTTCCTCCAATTCACCCACAGCCTCACCAGACAGGGGTAGAGCAAGCAGGAAAGTCTCCGCCCACACTGCTAGCTCCTCCCCTACATCTAGCCCCACATCTAGCTTAAGGAGCTCCAGGTAAAGTAATCTCATGGTATTCTGCTAGCTAGAGAGTGCTATGGAGTAAAGGAGTGTACGATGTGTATGTTGTGAATTATATATGGCTGTGCTTCTAGAAATTTCTTCTTCTCCCCCCCATGAGTCACAGCAGTGTCCCACAGTGTTCTTAGTGAATCTCACATTACCATCACAACAAAAGAAGTCACTTTCCTTTTAAAGTATCCTGCAGTTTTGGCATGATTTGACATCTAGACTAATGACCTGTTGAATGAAACATGAAAGCGTTGAATCGCAGAGCGATTTCCGATTCAGAATGTGTTTTTGACACATGCAAGGAAAAATGAATGAAGTGAACACACTGCGTTTGTTATTGTTGTTCCTTCCCCATTATTGATTGTTGTATTCAAATCACCACAGGGGACATCTGTGTATAAGAGTAGTCTGTCAGAATTTCTCAGGTTTCATCAGAAGGGGGGGGGGGGGGACCGTTAAACCCGTAGGGTTATTTGTGCCTTGTCTCAGATCTTCTGGGGACGGATGAATATTTCATAGCATTTCTCCAGTTCTTCTAGTTCTATTTTCCCAGCAGAGACCTGGACTTCCTGTTTTCCCCGAGTCTGTCCTTGCGGCTTTTTATATAGGCCAGCTTCTACGAATACTGTATTAGTATCTGCCGATTGCTGACACACATCTCGTTCTTTTTTTTCTTTTTTTTTGCTTTTACAGGGACGCGTCACAGGAAAAAGACAAGCAGGTCGCGTCAACCATTATTTCTTCAGTTCAAACCAAAATCACTCAGGTATGTAGGCAAAATATGATGAACGTAACTCTCTGTTCATGAAAAGCTGTGAGGCTACTTGTGTCTCAGAAATGTCCAATCAAAATGAAACGTGCTGTTTTTGGAAAATGATGAACTTCAGGGTGGTAACAGCAAATCCGCATCACACCGGGTCGCACCACGCTGCCCTGTCACTGATTATTTTCCTATAACAGCAAAGCCCCTATGTGTTTTATTCCTTTCATACCGAATGATACGACTGCCTCTTGATCTCATCATGTCCGTGGGGGTGTGTGTGTGTATATGTGTGTATTTGTAAGCGAGAAGAAAAAGAATGTCATTTCAGCAGGCTGATGCCGTGCAGCTGTCACCCTCGACAGCTTCCAGCTGATCTCTGCCCTCATCCTTTGTGAAGGAGCACATGTTTGGTTATCCCTTTCTCTTCTACTGGAATTGTGTTTGGAAATGTGAGGAAAGCTCGAGGATGAAAACACACTCACCAAACCCGCGCTTGTTGCTTAGCTGCCAGAACTTGCGCTCACGTCCGTCTGATTGCATGAAGAAGGGAAATTCACTCTGCTAAGCACTCTTTTATTGTGGCTGAAGCAATATCCTGTTGTGGATAGAGTTGCAGAGCCTTGGAGCGCTTTATGCTTTCTGCTGGCAGCATTACATAGCGATGCTGACACCACTGAACCCAGACAGCACCTACGAACGAAGGGATGCTTCCTATTAAAAACCAACAGCTGCTGACGCAACCTAGCGCTCCTACTGATAACACAAACAAATAATGGTACAGGCAGGAGGCTTAAAGTAGGCAGACCGTTGGAGTGTGTGTGTGTGTATGATTGCTGTATGAATGTCCTCCCGCTTCACTCTCACTTATTACGGCAACGCTAAGAACCCCCACCCCCACCCCCCCGGTATTATAATATGAATAATGTTTAAGGGAAAGAGCAATATGAAATAACCCCATTCACATGGATGGAGATTGGGGCACTGCAGATGACTTTTAGTTTGATTAGATGGAGATAATCATCACGTGTAAATGATGACCCTGCATCTTATTCATTTGTCATTAGCATGAGGGAGAGTTGGAGCAAAAAAGGTAATGATATGGAGTAAAGGTGTGTGAGGTAGAGATAGCAAGTGATTGTAAGATGCTTTATTATATTTCGTGAGAAATATATTGCATGACATTAGTATTTACAACAGAGAAGACCCAACAGAAAAGCCAGTTCACTGAAGGGGAAAGGACGTGGGATGTAAAAGACCACGTTGACTTTATCTAGCTGAATTTGGCCTCTGAGTTTATGAGCCTCGGTCTTGTGAGCCAATAAACTCTCTTTGTTCAGACTGTGCTCTCTTTGGTCAGAAAATGAGGAACTGCTAATAATTAAGTAGCTGGGCCCTGATTTTTTTCTTACTTTTTATCCTCGCTGCCTGCTAGGATTTCCTTGTTAGCAATGTTGGCATGTCTGCATTTCAAGTTTTAAAAAAATTTGAACTCTGTAAGGAAGAGTCCATCATTTTTTAAACCAATCTGCCTACCGTGTCTGTAGCGTATGAGTGATTACTATGGACAAAAAAAATCCTACTATAAAATACTGAGATCCTTAATGGAACAAAGTCAAGGGCAAGTTGATAAACTCACAAAAAGTTTCAAATATACGATTATACTGTAGAATTTCCATTTGGCCAACGTATCAAGGATTTTTTGGTGAGACAATGTTGACGAACACCCTGCTCCCAACACATGCCAATTATTCGTCATCTGTTACACAGTTCACTGACACACCGGTCGGTACAGGCACCGCTCAATAGCAAGGCTTCAGTCGTTCATTCAGCTTTTAAAGATGTCAGCCCACGTTAGAATCTGTACAATCCAGCACTAAAAGTGTAGAAGTGCAGCTCACGGCGAGCCATGCCTCTGCACAGCCAGTGTTTTGCATATCTGTCAGATCTTTGCACAAAATAAATTTCACCTAATATCGATCTCCGTCCACAAGCAAGCCTGCGACACACCAGCAACGCATATCAATATGTTTTCTGAACCATGCCAAAAATGTGCGTAGTCTTAAAAAAAAATAAATAAAAATTTTTTTTTTAAAAACGAGTGTAGTATACAGGTCTTAAGATTAGACAGACATGAGAGAATATTTTGCCAAAGCTGTAATGTCATTTTCTTCAACTTTACAACATGTATGCAAGTATTTAGACTTTCCTGAAGGTTGTTTGTTTTGTTTTTTGTTTTGTTTTTATATTGAAATAACTAAGGCACTTGAAAGTTTTTGAAGCCCTAAGTTTGTCCTTAGAGGTTTTATATTTTCTGCAACATTCAGTACTGAAAGAGAACCTAAACATTTAAAGAACTCCTGAAAGTGGTCTAGATAGTGCCAGTTTTTTTGTAAGTGTCATCACCTACCCAAACAACTCCCCTTAGACTGTGATTAGAAGGTTTTCTGTTCTCATATCAATACAGGAAAGCGTGTTAAAATGATTGTACGGGAGAATCTTACATACATTACGACTGAGGTGGATAGAGGTCAGGTTGGAAAATGGAGGAATGTTTATTTAATGTATTATGTAAGGAAGAAAAGATGACTGGGTGTGCTGAGATATATATATATCTCATATATATATATATATATATATATATATATATATATATATATATATATATATATATATATATATATATATAATATATATATATATAATATAATTATTACATAATGACACATCATTCTGTTGTAGAATTTGTTATAATAGTTACTTTTAACGTTGCGGAACATCTCCAAGGTTCCTGTCAGTGCTTACGTTATAGCAGCTATAAACAAGTCATTCCTTCAGCACGCACTCTTTGTTTCTCCCGCTTGGTGTAAATAAGACCAAAAAAGGCAAGCTCTCTGTCCTGAAAGTTTACAAAGAAAACTCTCCTGACAGAAAACGTCGCCATATCAAAGAAAGGGTTAACAAAACCTTTTTAATTTGTTTATTATTAATCTTAGATTATGTGGTGCCATCTGCCACACAAGTCCCTGTGAATGAGCTGTTACTATAGAAACGATTTGCAGAAACGAGCGCATTAGTATAAACCTCTGGTAGCTCGCACTACCTTCCAGAGCCGTTCTCTCATACGGTGGTGCCTGAAAGTTAATGAACCCTGTAGAGCGTTCTACGTTTCTGCAGGAATGTAGAACACCTTCGGATCAATCAGATTTAATAATTCATCAGATTAATTATTGCCAGATTTATGTGTATACGCATATTAAATCATGGCACAGCACTTTGTGATTGTTTAGCGAGCTCATTTGTGCAGCTTTGTTTTTTTTTTTGTTGTTTTTTTTCCCCCCAAAATATCTATCTTCCAGAATCCAATCTGTTGTAATAATTATGTAGTGCAGCCCTCATGTGAGAGTAAATGTGTGTGGGGAAAAACATTTCCATGGCACTGGAGTGTCTCCAGAGCATTTAAATGGACAAATCTACTTACTCCTTCTCTGCTTCAAGAAGTAGTAATTAGGAAGGGGTTGCATGAACAGACCAGAGCCCTGGTCTAGAGTCCTGAACGATTGACACTCTTTTGGGAAGTGGGTTGATACAATTGCTTAACCAAAAAAAATAAAGATCAGGAGGACTCGTGTGAATTGACACTGTTAGCAGGAAAGTGGGCGATATTTTGATGACTGCTTATCCTAACACCATTTGTGCCTGGTGATTTAAACTAACTAGCACATAATGTGATGCATGAAATGTGCTTGGTGGAAAGAGATTAAAATTCCACCCCCTGTGGAATCTTGAGGAATGTTTGAGGCTCTGGTAAACAGTGGAGCAAATGAATTTACATTAGCACAGTAAATATAATATAGACTGGAACCATGATCATTCACTGCTGAGGACAAACCGTGAAACAAACAGTGCGTGAGAACATTTATTTTATTTTATTTTTTTCCTTCTAAACAGCTGCAGCATCCATGTGCAAAACAGAATGTTTTTTTTTGTCCGTGACCGCTTTGAGCTCTGCGATCCACACAGCTGTGTTTATTTGACGCAGTGTAATGACAGCGAAGATATTGCAGCAATCTGGTTAGTCTTAATGACTCACTGTATCATAGGAAGCTATTTATCTCAGCTTAGTCAGAAATGTAGGTGCTGTTGATCACCACTCGTAGTATTCGAGCTCGCCGGTGCGTTGCAGGTTGCTATTTTTTCACGCCACGTCTCACCACTCGTATCATATCACAACCTTATATAGTTGTTTGCCGATTAATCCACAAAATAAGCAGTGGTCAGCGTTCAACTATTCTCATAAAGTGCATATGTAACACGTAGGGATCAGCTCGTGGATAGATGTTAGATGATTATCGTGCCCCCTGACAATTCTGGAGGTGTAATAGGATGTAATTAAAGCCTTGACAGGAAGACAAAGAGATTTGAATGGATAACATTGCTCCTATAGTAAGCCAGGAGAGTTTATCTAAATGTTTGGCAGCCTGGGAAAACCCTTTGTTTGTCGCTGTGGCTGAATTGTGGAATATGGAATTAAACTTGTGCCAAAAGTATTGAACGTAACTTTTCAAGAAACTTACAGAAATATACAATGAGAGAGAAGAGAAAAACACTCATGGTTTATGATCAGCATTCGGGCACAAACCTCTTGTGTGGGCGGGGTTTAAAAACAGTTTACTTTCATTGGCTAGTGAGAATGTCTAAAACCTTGCTAGCTAAGTGTCGAGTAGCTGCAATTGAAATTATTCAACCCCCAGTGCAAATCAGGTTTATTGTCAAAATGTACAGGCTTTCAGCTGTTTGCAGTGAATAAATGAAACAAAAGCAATAGAAATAGTTCGACACAACGAATGCTTCAAGTGGTTTCCCCAAATTCAACTGAAAATGCAACTTGTAATGATTTCTGCAGTCTCAAAATTATTCAACCCCCTGAATAGAATCACAACAGCACAAATATGCAAAACAGGTGTTATCTCAAGCACACCTGATGCAGCTGTATTAGGTGTGCTTGAGCTGGCGCCATTAAACAAAACTGGAACTTTTTGTCACGATGGATCAGCGGTATGTCTGGAGGAAGAAGAATGAAGAAAGAACACTCTGTCCACAGTCGAGCATGGTGGTGGCTCGGTGATGCTCTGGGGCTGCTTTGCATCCTCTGGCACTGGAAACCTGCAGCGCGTGGAAGGCGAGATGGGTTCATTGAAGTATCAGGAAATCCTAGGAGAAAACGTCATGCCGTCTGTGAGGAAGCTGAAGCTTGGCATCGTTGGACCTTCCAACAGGACAATGATCCCAAGCGTACCTGAAATTCCACCAAGGCTTGGTTGCAGAAGAAGTCCTGGAAGATTCTACAGGGGCATCACAGTCACCTGACTTGAACCCCATAGAAAATCTCTGGTGGGATTTCAAAAAGGCGGTTTCAGCACGCAAACCCAAGAATATTACTGAACTGGAGGCCATTGCTCATGAGGAATGGGGTAAGATTCCTTAGGAACGCTTCCAGAAGCTGGTGTCTGGCTTTGCATCTCATTTGCAACAGGTCATAACAGCAAACAGGTGCTCTGCTAAGTACTAATGATGTTTGCCATGAAGGGGTTGAATAATTTTGAGACTGGAGAAATCATTACAAGTTGCATTTTCAGTTGAATTTGGGGAAACCACTTGAAGCATCCGTTGTGTCGAACTATTTCAATTTTTTTCAAAACTTTTGCTTGATTTGTTCATCGCAAACAGCTGAAAGTCTGTACATTTTGACAATGAATTCGGCTTTTCAGTGGGGATCGAATAATTTTGATTGCAACTGTACATGCCATCTCAAAATGGACGTAAGTCTAACCAGTGCAGTTTGTAATCAGATAACGTCTGTCAAAATGCCTTCAGTCCTCCTAAGCCTTCACATCATCATCAACACAAAGGAGAGCGTTTACACACACTATCCAGATGACTGCGGACAAAGGTCAGACCAAATAATTTGATATTAACCGATAGACGTGACTGAATCGATCAGCGATTATTTCACCATCGACGTTAGCATGAACAGAGAACAGTCGCACCAAGTGATTACCGTGAGGTTCATGTTTAAATGTCATGAGTATTTTTATTTATTTTATTTTTTTACCTCAGGTGATGAAATGATACCGATCATCGTAGTGAGAACTCATCTCATTGCCATCTCATTGCCATCATTCTTGACCAGAGTTTTAAAATGCTTATCAAAATGGTTGAAAACTTATTTTTCTTCTTAGGATGGGAGTCTTGTTAATGTCTGCAATATCAGGTCTTTTGTTTTGGTTCCGTCTTTTCATCTGTTATGTCTTTTTAATGCTTTTGTTTTATTCTTTTCTTTTTAAAAAATATATATATATATATATTTCTTTGCTGTTTGGATTTACAGATTGTTGTTGTACTGACACGGGCTGTCTTTTAAATGAGCTATATAAATAAAGCTGACCTGACACAAATCAGAGAGAAGGTCAGGCGAGCTCTTTCGGCGTCTGCTAATGTGCTTTCTGTGGTGGTGTTTTTGTTTTTTGTTGTTGTAGTTTCTTTTCTCCTTGCTGGTGAGTCGGCGTTTTATACTGTACTGCACGTCTTGAGTTTTATTCAGCACTTGCATCGCCATCCCCCACAGCGCACTATTTATCCGCCTCCTCATCACCGTTCGGTGTGAGCATGCTGACGAGAATGTTTGCATTCGGTCACTGGTTGGTTTGTTTTATGATTATTTCTGGTGGGGTTTATTGGAATTTCTGGATCGGTATCTCAGTCGGGCCGGACGAGGCGAAGCGAGGCTAGGCTAGGGCCGGGGCCGATAGCTCATCTTGGCTCGCCTCCTACGAAAACGCCTCCTGCTCTGAGAGATTGAAAATCTCCGTGCTGCGGTGCATAATCTCCAGGTTGGACTGCTTTCAAACCGGAACAGCACGACTGAGCAGTTCAATGAAAAGGTGCTGAAGGCGGCTCTCTCATAAATAGGCAAGGCACATTAAGCTGTCACTGGTGAAACATTAGCTTTACCAGATTGCGAGTGGAAGCGGGTTGCGCGTAACTCCGTTCATTCCACATCAGCACTGAAGCAGTAGCTGACATTCGAGTACACCACGCTACCCGTATCATGCAATGGCGCGCTATGCTGATATGTCGATGTGCAATCCCTTGAGATGAAACGCTTCTCTGCATAAATGAATGTAATACATAAATGAATAGGCAAACAGTAAAAGAAGCAGATGAGTATGTAGTATGGTGGATTTAAACTGCATAAGTGACAGGCAGGCTTAGATATGCCGAAAGAGTCTCCGTGACCCCGGAAGCTACACGACCGTGTCCTGAGGCGCATTTAAAGGCAGGGATTACCATACACACCATACACGCTCCTAGGTGGCGCATTCCTGATTAGAAAATTTCTTTATTTAAAAGCTAATATCCATATGCATGTTCTATCTGAGGCCTCAAGAGCTGTTTTTCTCTTTTTACGTTCTATTCTATACTGGGTTTTTAACTAGGTTTTCAGAGGGCTCGGATGCTGTCTGGCTTCTGGCTTTGGGGGTGGGGAGGGCGAGGGGTTGGGGCGGAATTATTCGAAGGAAAATTTAAATTAAGTTTTATTTCACATGGTTTTCCACCATTACCCATGCCCATGTTTGTGAAAGGAAGCTGGCAACACACTCTTCGTTTCACCAAATGACGTGTTTGAGATTTCATGAAAATATATGTGGACTACCTTACGTTGTAAACACGTTGAAATACATATGTAATTATTCTGAACATGCAGCCAAATGACATAAAGGAGACCGAGAGACAATTCCTTGTTTTATTTCAACAGTAATTTCTTTTTTTTTTTTTTAAGCGGTCAGCACCTGTTTTACATTATAATCCTTTGGAGTAAACCATGTTTTCAACAACACCCCGAGCTTCTTGTGGGACGATCTCAACTGCATTTGGAACAGCATTTTTATTTTTTATTTTTCCATATGAAAAAAGCTTTGACATGCGGTTTTCATCAGAAAAAGAAGTTACATGTGAGCACAGCCTGTTAGATACTAATGTTAGTTCAGTCGAGATATTATTATTATTATTACTATTATTATTATTACAAATGTCAACTAACTCTTCACTGGATAACGTAGCTTAACTCAGTACATAAATATCTATTTAAGTTAACTAGGTTAGCGATTTCTTTAGTTGTTTAAAAAAAAAAAAAGGCTACATTAGTGATATCTTTTCTCTATCCGCCATCGTTATTGTTAACAACCACTAGAATTACTCCCTGAGAGCATGTATTCTTTGTTGAGGTTCACCGTATCGATAGCTTACGCCTTGCTTATCCGAGTTTATGGTTGCAACGACCATCCTGAGGTGACGGTACGGAGAAATATCCAATCAGCTGTTTTGATTAGCTTGGCGATGAGCATCTGTCACACACCAATCGCACAGACGTTCGTCCAAACCCTGATTGTTGGTCATTTCTCTTGGCAGCTTACCTTTTCGTTTGAGATCAAGCCACCTCTGAATTTTCAAAATTTTTATTTTCTTTTACTTGGTTATTTTATTTTGTAGTCAGCACATAGAACTCTCACCGTAGTTTTAATATCCATCCTGATATGTCGCCTAAATGCCTTTTCACATTCATTCGGCTCGAGGTCCTCGGCAAAAACACTCAGGAAAACCCTGATATTTACCTAGTCATAAGAAGGGCAAATATTTGCGTTGTGATAAATTACGTCACAGTACAGTGTCTGAGATATCTCAGATATCATCAGTACATTTCTAACACTGACCCGCTGCCTAGCACCTGATGATGATGATGACAAAAATCTGTTTCTTTGTTGTTGTTTTTTTAAATCCCTTTAAAGAGCATGTTTGCATGCTGGGTGTGATGGTTAGGTATCCACATGCTTACTGTCGTTTTTGCTTATGCTTACTGATGTATTGTACATTGATTGATTTCATTTCGTGAAAGAACTCGAAGCACTTTCCGTTCACCCTGACAGAAAGGGAAGTCTGGGAAATGGAAAATGATTACTGAAGTGAGACTGGGGAAGAGGGCGGGACTGTCAGTCATTCCAGATTCATTCACCGCTTGCCATTTTTGATTATGGACAAAGGAAGACTGCTCTTTAGGCATATTATTGAGTGATAATTAATTGTTATACTGCCGAACTCCTGCAAAAGGTTCATAAGGTCGACACAGTCAATATTTATCTTCTGGTATTTTCCATCGCACTGTAATTCCTTCGGCATACCCCTCAGTTTAAATACCTCCATGATAGACGGTCGTACTTTCACAATGTATACACTGTGTGTACACAAATGTGTGGCGTCCTCAGAAAACCCACCGGATGACCCAATAGCTGGATTCCGTCTAACAGCCAAGAAAAAGACGAGATACATTGACACGTCTACTTTATGAAAACCAAAATCTAGAAGTGGTTTTACTTGCTTTCTAATCTTGTTTACGCTTTCTGCACGCAGAGATCGCTTTAGATAAACACAGTTGCAAAAACAGTCTGCATAAAGATGTTTTAATTGCGAGCCAAGTGCGCTTTCCTCAGTCAGGGAAGGTCATGCTTCGCAATCTGTTGGTTACATACTATAGCAAAGCAGACCCTCCTAAGCCCTAATAGATTCAGTTTACAGATGCTCTAAATACCAGTTGTCAAATGATCTTGCGATGCACCCACGCTTACACTATCACTGTAGAGACGACCGCGAATATATTTCAATGCTAATGAATAAATGGGAAATTTAGCCAACAGAAGGAAAGTTACTGAGTTAATCAGCGATCGTTTCAGCACAGATGTAAGCACGAACAGTGATCAGTCAAGTCAAGAGCGACGACAAGACTCGTGTTCACCAAACGCCGTGACTGACATTTACCTCAGGAAATGAAACCAGAGACTAATGGGCTCGGAATGAAATCTTTGAAAATGTAATTTTCTCCTTTTTTTTTTTTTTTTTTTTTTCTCCACTTTTGGGGGTTAGCAGAATTTTAAAAAATGCTAGACCTTTACTTGTAATTGAGATCCATGCGAAGGAGAAACACATTTCACTTCAGGAAAGCCTGCCATTTTAGTAGAAAATGTCAAAACTTCCTTATGTGAAAACCTTTCCGAGACAGACGCAAATATATTCACGGAATCTACACACCTCTACGGATACGCTCGGCACTACTTGTGCAATTTGAGCGTATCCAATTTGTCCAAGCTGAGAAAGAGTGCATATGAGGTAACATGAGAAGTCAAAACAAGGTGTAAGCTGCATTGGGGAATAACGGTTTCGTTACCACAGCGAAGAGAACAGCCTGTGATGTGTGTGACGTCGATCAACATCTCCCTCTTCATACCATGAGCTTAACTGTCAGGACGCTCCTCATGGTGATTTTAGAGAAGTGCGTTAGGATTCGAGCCGTAATAAATTATCGGTTTATCGTAGTTGAAAATCTTTATTCTTTAACCGTCCAGATTTCTGCTGGCGTTCTTGGCCGAGAGACGTAGCTCGTCTGGCTCTGCATTCTTAGATGCTTTTCTGCTCACCGTGATTGTACAGACTGGTCATTTGAGTCTGGTTGTCAACCAGTCTGAACATTCTACTCTGACCTCCTTCATCAAAGAGGCTCACTGGGTGGTGTTTGTTTTTCCTCTCAATTCTGTGTAAACTCTAGAGACTGTCGTGTGTGAGAATCCGAGATGAGGAGCACTTTCTGAAGTACTTAAATGAGCCCATCTGGCACCAACAAACATTTTCCCCATTCTGACGCTTGATGTGAACATTAGATGAAGCTCGACATGATTTTATGGAACACGCTGCTGCCACATGATTGGCTGATTGGATAATTCCATGAATTAGCAGTGCACAAGTGTTGATGTATGTTTTCAACTATTGCGATTTGACTTGCTTTGGGATTTGTTTGTCTGTTTGCATTCAGAGGTTCTGCCTTCTAATTTACTTCTGAATTATTACTGATCATTTCTGATGTTTTTTTTTTTTTTTCTTTTTCCCCTCTGCCTCCCAGACTCAATCTCACGGTGGCCGAGAAGTGCGAAACAAATCACAAATACGAATACAAAAAAACGAAACGGCCAATTATAAACACAACGGCAAATCCAGCAACAAATGAACAAGGCAGAAAACACAACGACAAACCCGAAAACAAATCAACAGGTCAGAAAACACATTAATAAGTCGGACAAAACGGAAAAGGTAGTTATATTTTAGCGAATGGATCACTTTACCACTGATTGGACGACACATCTGTCAATCAAGATATACAGGAAGTAATAATTGTCAACAACTTTGTTTCCTGTACATTAACAGACTACAACAGACGTCTGTGTTTACTTTAAACCATTTTTTGGTCCGTAGCAAGACTTTAAATGTTAGAAAATAAAAGTTTACATTGGCAAGAAAGGAGAAGATGGAATTTATTCGGCGCTATTTTGAGGGGGCTATTCTCCATTAAATGAGGTCAGGAATGCGATAAGAGCAGAGCTCCGTGGACCAGGACAGGTGTTCGGCTACTTCAGCAGAAGCACAAGTTGTGTGAAAAAACGTGATCATGTTATGCGGTTGCTGCAGCCTGCTGTACTTCCTGTATATCTCAATTTAACGGATGTGTCGTCCAATCAGTAAGCAATCCATTGGCGAAGTATACCTGCTGTTTCCATGTTGTCCGAGTTTGCGTCGTGTTTTCTGCCTTGTTATTTTGTTTATAGATTTGCCGTTGTGTTTATAATTTGTTTTTGTTTCTGGGTTTGTTATTTTGTTTTCTGATTTGTTCTTTTGCTCTAACATTTGTGATTTTGTTTTGCGCGTCTCGGCCACCGTACAGTCCAGTGTAACTCACCCCACTTGCTTTTCTCCCTCCCCCAATACAGGACCTCATGGCTAAAGTACGAGCAATGCTGGCTAAAGGCCTGCAGCCCAACCCATCCTGAGAGATGTGAAAAGGGGCAGACTGACGACTGAGCCAGCCACGAACGTCACCGTCAACCTGCATCAGCACCGTTCAGCACTGCAATGCAGGGCTGTACTGATGTGCTTTTATCCCTTTACGTATACTCTTATGGATCTTAATGACACCGAGCACCATTGGTGTTTCCCTTTAATGTAAAAGAGCTCAAGGTATGTGATGAGCCATGCAGCATGCAGGGTTTATTGAGTCTGTGGGTTTAAGGCTTTCCCATGTTTAGTTTTTTTTATTTTTTTTTTTGTTTTTTGTTTGTTTTTTTTTGCAGGAGGTGCTGTTGTAAAAGAAAATATCAAAGTCAGAAAATTTAACCACCGTTTATTTTACAAGAACAAATTAGAACATTTGACTAAATTGATAACGGAACCCCATCTTGTGTGATTTGGCTTCTACCAGTGGGGCGGTGTTAAATCCTTCTGTGAAGGATTATGATATCTTCTGTTCTTCTGTCTCAGTTCTTTTTTCCAGCCAGGTTCATTTTCTAAAGCCTTTGGCTGCTCGAGATTTTGTTGTTTACTTTTAACTAATGTGGCCTTCATGCTGTAAGTTTGTACAGGCTTTTCTTTGCATCTGCTTTGTAAAACTGAAGTCAATAAAAAAAAAAAATCAAAATCTCGTGTCACCACTATGTCCTTGTCTGATTATGTCCAGAGTGTGTGCTGCTTAAGATCCAAGATAAGATAACTTTTAACAGAATTACTGATCATGGTCATTCTGACCGATTAGTGTATCTGGATTTACTTGTTTTGAGATAACTGCGTGTTCCTGTTTTGCCTGGAAACGGGAGCTATGGCGAGACTTGAAATCACTTGAGCAGCAAGTCGGTGATCGTACGAATGGTACAGGAGCCTGGAGATTTTTTCTTTTATAATTATTTCTTGTGCAAAATATGCACTTTACACGTGTATTATGTGGATATGGGATACTAAATGACATTTGCGCAAGATTTTGCTACTTTATCCGGTCCCTCCAATCACAGAGATTAACACCAAATCAAGAAAACTCTATAATATTCACACGAGCTTGCAATTGTTCAAAATGACAGCAGATTTTCCACAGAGTTATGCCAAGAAGCGCCATGTGACGTCATCACAACGAGCATTCAGCCAAAAGCCTTCTTCGATTCATGTGCTTTGAACGTGAGTACAGCTAAAAGGTCTCATTTTTTCCTTTCTTTCTTTCTTTCTTTTTTTTTTATTTTTTTTTATTTATTTTTTTTTTTAAAGATAATAATAATACAGTGTTGTATAAGTAGTCACCCCTCTTAAACCTTTTCTGCATTTTGTAGTATGACAACCTGGAACTGAAATGAATTTAACTGGCATTTATACAGTACTGCAAAGGTTTTAGGCATGGAAATGCTGTAAAGCAAAGATGCCTTCAAAAATAATGAAAAATGTTTTTCCATTTAAAAAAATAATTTGAAAAAATACTGTAAAGAGCAGTAAAAATTAATGAAACAAAGGAAATATTTGGTGTGACGACCCTATTCTTTAAAAAATAAATAAAATAAAATAAAAGTAGTCCCAGGTAGAATTAGTGCAGATTTATAAGGAAATGAGCTGTAAGTTTTATTGAGCATCTTGCAGAACCAGCCACGGTTCTTCTGGAGACTTTCTTAATTTTGTGGCAAAATCCAGCAGCCTTCATTGTGTTTTTTTGTCTTCAAAGTGTCTCTTACTACTTAATACGCTGCTTTCTTCACTGACATGCAAACATTTTTCTGTAACATTTAATTATGGGCAATTATGGGAAAACTAACGTTAGGAAATCTAAAATGTTTTTATACTGACTCGATAATGTAGACGTCATAAAATATAAAAAAAAACGATAAAGTTTGTACTATATTAAAAAAATAATAATAATAGGGTGCCTAAAACTTCTGCACAGTACTGTATGTCACTGACTTTTGGTGGAGGTGTCATGGTTCCATAGCCTTTCAGCTTTTAATAATGGATTTAATGGGGCTCTGCAGGATGTCGGATGGGAGGGGGAGGGGTAGGGGTTGTTTGTTTTTGCCAAAATACTGGTTGATACTTTTTCAGAACTTTCTCCCACACTTGTTTTGCTAGTGCCTAATGTTCTCTAACAACATTTGGGATCTTCCAGGAGCAGATGCATTTATATTGATTTCATGTGACACTTTGATTGCATACAGGTACATGGCAGCTGGTTGCCCCACAACTAATTTAGGGGTTTCACAGATATGGGGAGCACATATTTATTCAGTCACGATTTTTTCCCCCGTTTTTTGTTGTTGTTGTTCTTTGTTTCTTCCACATGCAATTTTGCAACTACTGTATATTGATATTCCAATATTTTCAATATTACAATATTATCTTGAGTAGATTCATCACATATAATCCCAATTAAGCGACATGTAGTACAACGTTTAGTGTATGAATCATCTAAATGTCTGTTCACGTTAAAGACCTCATCCCGAGCAGGTCTGAGTTGCCGGACTTCTCGGTTCAACAACTGCAAAGAACGCGGAAAAAAAAACAGTCTCATGTCAAATTGTCAACAGTCCACTCCAGATGATCCACGTACGAAGAATAGGGCTCCGATCTCTTCGATATGTTTTCTATTTCTTGCACCTGTTAATCTGGCTTCTGGATTGTCCCGGTGGTCCCATCAGCGTAGTTTACACTGTGTCTTCCAGAATCCGGTCTGAGTTCATGAAGTCCATTATTATTAACCTGTTCGGATCACGGACCTCGTCTGAGCGTTCACCCGATCGTCTGAAAATTACAAGATTGATTCATGACTACACTACAGCCATCTGTGGAAAACCACCCTGTTTTCTGGTTGCTCTTCGTCTTCCCCTTATCACTGGAGACTGTTAGTACACAGAAGAAGCAGTGTGCATTCTCCAAGTGCTTTCTTCTGTTTGAAAAGATGCTACCAGAGCCTTTGTGTACCAGAGGGAATCTGTGTTAGCCTTCACCTTCTAGATTAGTAGATGTTAGATGATGGGGGGGATATAGCTGTCGGGTATTGCTAAATTGTTTTTTTGTGTTGTTTTTAAAGCAAGAAAGAAAGGGCACTTTCGTTAAATCTCCTGACAGATTGGACCTGCATGCTGTGCTTGGTGGTGTCTAACACACTTGACCACTGAGATTCAGACTTCCCAGAAGCCCTGTACTGCCCAAATGTGGTCTGTGTATTGCTAAAGGCATTACTGGATTGTGTTATTTGGCTGAGCAAATACTGTGAAGTCCAAAAAAAAAAAAAAAAAAAGCTGAACTGAGTTCTTTGAGTAAGTCACTGCGCTGAGAGTGAGCAATGTTTTAAAGTCCATCTCTTTCACTAAACTGTACGATGATGCTTAAAGGCATTTCCTTAATCAGAGATTAACGATTTGTTTACACACACACTCTTTAGTTTGTACACTGCCAATATTCAATTACACAAAGAGACGCATCTCCTCTGCTTTTCAAGCCACAGCGGATGAATGAAACTTTAATTATGCTTTTATATCTGAATGATGCATGGATTCTGAATTCTGGAGATGGATTTGGCAAGTTTATGAAGCGTATTAATTTCATTAAATAAAGTGAGTGTAATTATACAACTTTATATGCGCAGTTTGGATGGGTGGGTAGAAAGTTGATGTTTATATATATATATATATCCGTCCATCCATCCATCCTTATTGGTTAGCACGTTCGCCTCACACCTCCAGGGTCAGGGGTTTGATGCCCACCGTGGCCCTGTGTGTGCGGAGTTTGCATGTTCTCCCCGTGCTGCGGGGGTTTCCTCCGGGTACTCCGGTTCCCAGTCCAAAGACATGCATGGTAGGCTGATTGGCATGTCCAAAGTGTCCGTAGTGTATGAATGGGTGTGTGAGTGTGTATGTGAGTGTGCCCTGTGATGGATTGGCACCCTGTCCAGGGTGTACCCCGCCTCGTGCCCCATGCTCCCTGGGATAGGCTCCAGGTTCACTGTGACCCTGAAAAGGATAAGCAGTATAGGGGAAATATATACACACACGCGCACACGCGCACACGCGCACACGCGCACACGCGCACACACACACACACACACACACACACACACACACACACACACACACACACACACACACACACACACACACACACACACACACACACACACACACACACACACACACACACACACACACACACTCTTACCAGGAGAGCTTACAAAGCTTAGGACTCAGGTTCTCAACAGTTTTGCAATACCAGTAGCCCCTTTAACTGTGTAAAAATAAATAAATAAAATTCCACAAAGCACCTCAGTACAGATTTAATTACTGAACACAATCCATACTATTCAAGTAATGGGCATTATTAAAATCTGCATGATTTATTGGACCAGTCGTCACTTTTTGGACTGTTATTTCCACTGTATTCCCACAAGTTTAAAATTTCCCTGACCCCTGTCTGTGCTTCACAGACCTCATTTTGAGATTAGAAATACTTTGGAAATCCTTGAGTAGTTCTTAAACAGAAACTCGGACAGGAGCGTGCTTGTCGGGGGGCCGAGCTGGAGTGCAAAAATCATACTGCATAATGTATTTCATTAATCTGTTAAATGGATCACTAATAGTTTTGGAAGGAACACATTAATTTGACTAGATGGTGCTGGTAAATAACTTTTACCCCGATGTAAAATATTTATTGCAGCAAGTCACAAATAATTTAATGGATTACTTTATGGGTATTGCTAATTAACATAATTAATTTGGATAAAAGGATTTTCTTTGGACCGAAGCAGGTTGTCTCTAGAGGGTTATTCAGCCACTTGTGAATCATCATTGCCATGCCGGCGTGCAGGTTTGCCTTGGAGAATGGGAATGGACAAGTCTTCCATCATCACTAATCCTGAAAAGATACCTCAGTTTGGTAGAAAAAGATTTATTAGTGTTTGTTTTGGAATGGCACTAATGGCCAAGAAAGTACCTGAGGATGCAATATGTAAGATTTACACTCAAATAAATGGCCGTTTTAAATTCCATTTCACGTGGCTGCCCAGTATATTAAACTACACTGCGTTATGCTGGCAAGCTCTTTGCAAAAAAAATAATAATAAATAAATAATAAATGCAATGTGTCTGTATGTATTCAGAATGTAACCAAATATTAATTATCCAGATTGATCGTATAATGTGTTCTAGATTAATACAAACGCAGATACGAATACCAGGTGCACTATTTGTTTTTGTTTGTTTTCCAGGACGCTCACGTGTATCAGGGTGAAAGACGAAAAGCTACATGGGTACAAGATTTGTGCTTTCATCTGCAGCTTGAAGGGCACGAGTATGAAGTTGAGAAGTACGGTTGCCAGATCTGCACACGTTTTTCTTCAAAAAAAACACACAAATATGCTCTTTAGAAATCATTTGGTCTTTGCATAAAAGACATGCATTTTTCTTTTTCTGAGGAAACAGTGGTGTGCATGCATTTCTGATTTGCAGTGCCTGTAATACGCAAAACATTATCCTCTTCCTATCCTTATACTATATCGTAAAATCAGAAATTGTTCTGTACATCACAGATACACGGTCTGTACTTACACTTCCCCTTTGGTTTCCACAGCCAGTGTTCATGGAAATTGAACGGGCTTTTTTCTATCAGTAATTTTGTTCCGACTGTGACCCTGGCAACCTTGCTTGCGGGACAACGGCTCCGATCGTTAACATGATGCGAATAGGAAACACGATATTCGTATTTTGTCTATCATCAGTGGCTTGCTCCAGTAGCCTGACCTAAACCCTGCAATACTGAGCTCCAAAATAAAACCGTATTCTGCCATATTTTCTGTACAAACAAAAGAAATACGCTTTTATTCATGTAGCCCACACCGACCACAGACTGTGCACAAATCCTCATCTTGCATGCTGGGGGAAAAAAACAAAACAAAAACTAGTAGAGTTACGTCCTGGTGAGTTGATTCATCATTTGCATTATACACCTCATCTGAAGAAAAGCATCAGTACCAGCAATGCACACTGTTGAAACAATTGCCAGTTATGAGATGAAGAGTCCTCAGAAGAACTCGGAGTGGTTAAAGTATAGCATGCAATTGCTCTCTGTTGTGGCTTTTCTCCATCCTCTACATATTCTAACAGCTGTAGGAACTAAACTAGGCAATAAGCTGCAAAATGGCAGCACCGCAGGCTTCAAATCTGCCATCAATTCAAGAGAAAATTAAAGAGCTCAAGATGTGCCATGAAAAAATGACTCCTGATGTGGTTCTTAGATGCAGATTTTTATTTTTATTTTTTCTGACTGCTTTAGATTCTTGCCAAACCACTTCAGGCGTTTAGAGTTCCCAGAAGGGAGGGGGATCTCACCCAGAGCTGGCACTGGTTTTATGCACTTAAACTCTACTGAGTTCCATTATGTAATAATATGTGCGTAGATGTCTTTGTTCATTAAAATTAGTCAAGGAATGAGTTGATGTAGGGTCAACTGCTTTATTTCTCTCCTCGTTGCTGTGTTTCAGTTTGACATTTTGGGGCACTTAGTAAATCACTTCCCTCTGTTTCTTAATTGCACCATTTGGTTTCTGTGGTGCCTTTTTTTTTTTTTATTATTTCCTAACCAGCAATATTGATGTAATCACACAAACCAGCAGCCTTCCGATTTATGGGGCACATTTGATAAATGAAACTATTGATAAATTACTGGAGTGAATATGTTTTCCCATGTGAATATGTTTCTATAGTTAGTTCACTCATTGCGAGATCATTCTTTCTTTCTTTCATCTTACGTGTAAGGTTTATTCTGGTCAGAGTCCTAGTGGATTCGATCCTATCGCAGAAGAATGGGCAAAAGGTGGGAATACACCCTTGATGAGTGGATGTCAGTCCATCGCAGGACACCATGCACTCTCGCGTCAACATTTTGAGCAGTCAGTCCACCGACTGTCAAGTTCTTGGGGGAGGGTGAGAGGAAACTGAAGAACCTGGAGTAAATCCACATGGACACAGAAACCATGAGAACCTCCACACAGAAAGTAATCAGGGCACAATTGCATACAAGTTCGCAGACCCGTTCACACACTATGGACAATTTGGAAATCCCAATCAGCCTACACCTCACGTCTTTGGACCAGAGGAAACCCCTGAAGCATGGGGAGAACATGCAAACTCTGCATGTGAGGCAGAGGCAGGACTTGAGCCCCCAACCCTGGAGGTGCGAGGTAAACATGCTTACCCACTTAGCCACCGTGTCCCCCAAGCCAGGGATCTATGATTTCAAATCATTCCCTGCACTCTGGTTTGGAAGGATGGATTTCTTCTCTGCAGATGTCTTTTAGCTCTTGTATACATACAGAAGATGGCAGAAAGTACAGAAAGTGCTCCATTCCGAGCGCAATCAGATATTGTATGATGTTACATGAATAACAGTTTGAAAAAGTTGCAGTGGCTGGTTTCACGTGTCTTGGCAGAAGTATGGCCTCCCAGATTGGTAACCCTCATGCGATAGAGAAGGCTCAGACTTCAAAATATTATAAAGAAATGTTAACAGGTGGATGGCATGGTGCCATAGAGGATAGTGTTG
The DNA here is from genome assembly GCF_001660625.3 of Ictalurus punctatus. NCBI lineage: Eukaryota > Metazoa > Chordata > Actinopteri > Siluriformes > Ictaluridae > Ictalurus > Ictalurus punctatus. The sequence continues at coordinate 4,014,454 of NC_030433.2, read as the reverse complement.
CTGCCTGGGGTTGGACCCTGAGCTTGGGTTACTGTCTATTTAGTGTTTCAAATGTTCTCCCCATATCAACTTGGGTTTCCTCTGGGTTCTGGCGGTTTCCTCCTACCTCCCAAAAACATGACAAGGTGGACTGGCTATTTTAATGCTCATGGGTGTGTATGAGTGTGGCCCTATGATGGACCTCCCATCCATCCCAGACAGGGAGTATTGCTGCCTCCTGCACGGTATTTTTGGGATAAGTGTTACCCTATGATGCACTGGCATCCCATCCATCCTTTCCAAGGTGTATTCCTGCCTTGCACTCAGTGTTCCTGGGATAGGATTTGTATCTATTGTGAACCCAACCAGTATAAAGCAATTACTGAAAAGCAAGTTTCGAGTCATAAGCTACCCTGGTCAAATATATGCATTTCTGCCATTCTTCTTTGAGGTCCTTTTCTTCGTCATGTTGGTTTGGCTTGTGCGGTTCATTGGCTGCCGATTTTGGGATGTCAAGAAGAGCCAGAGAAAGAATATTTCATCCAAATTCTCTAAAAGACTATTTGCAAGTCTAATTTGGAATAGGATCTTGTGGGAGAAACTAGCGAGATGTTTAATGGCATTTGTCTGAAGCTTCATTCCTCCTCTCTTATCTCTCCCCTACACTCCGCATTGACTCCGGTGCGTTGGCCCTATCAGATTTATCAGATTAGACGTGCAGAAATAAACAAAGGATTTTTTTTTTTTAAAGGCTTGCATCTTACATGTTCACTGAGATGAAGTGAGTGAACCAGCTTATCTCTGGGGACCGGTTGGCTTATAAAAGGTAGAGTCAATAGGAGTGACTACATCAGACCTGCACCAATCTGGTTGGCTCGGCTTGTAACACCTGAAAGGTTTTAATTTCCAGCGCTAGATGAAGAAGTTTCCCTGAAGCAGTGTGTCTGGTTAGCTTATTCTCCTTTCCTCACTTCATTCATTATCACACGACTGTCATTGATTGAAATGGTTTTTGTCCATGGGTTTATTTCACCGAGAACAGAGCTGTTTTCTGATTTGCTACAAGGAGTGAAAGTTACTTTGGAGATTGAGAAGGATCAAGCAGCGCAGAATATCTTCATGCCTGCTCCCTCGTCTCACTTTAACGTGGCATTGCTCACACTCTGACAAGGCTCGAGGCAAAACCTCTCGTTACGTCCCTGCTTGTCAGATATCACACAGGGACCAGCAACTACTTGAAGGTTAATGATGGCCACCAGCACTGCGATCCACTTTCTGGTAAAGACTGAAAACAACTGTTTGACGGGCGTCTCTCACATCCCCTTCCACATTGCCTGTGTGTTCATAAAATCCCCTAATGGTGCTCCGGGGTGAACGAAAGGGAAACGAAAGAAGACAACAGACTGGAGGTCTGTTCTGAGATCAAGTCTGGAAGAAATATCATCCTCCAAACAGTCATAACGAGAAAGCTTGCTTGTGGAATTCTGAATCAGACACACTTGATTGGAATTTCTGAGGTCTGTCTACGTTGTGTTCGTGGGTTTCTTCATTTTGAAATGAACATAAACAAAAAAAATAATAAATTCTATGCAAATGAAATTCTATCAACTGTTCAAAACAGTTTTTGGATTTATAACGTGTTTTTTATAACGTAATATTACAGAAAGCTCTTGTATTTCTTCTTTTCTTGGTTTTCATCATTTATTTATTTAATTTTGGGGCTACAATGAATGAATGAATGAAGAATGATCTTGAATGGCCTGAATGTTTATCAGCAATTACATGGTACCTAGTAGCAAGAAAGGTAAGGTTTAAAAAAAAAAAAAAAAAAAAAAAAAAAATACCTTAACTTTCTGAAAAATGTTATTTATTTTACATTTTAGTGTCAAGAAAAATAAAATCAATTTTTCATTTTGAAACGAAACACGAATGAATGCACCGTACACAGACATTTAGTTTATTTGGTAATATTCCTATGTGACGATCAGCCTGCAAAAACTTCCAAGGACATGCGCATATCGCACATTTATTACTAATTATTAAGAGTCCGGTTGCGTCCTTAAGTCTCTTGGTCTCCCTTTCTAGCACTATTGGTACACAGTGATTTTTTTTATTTTTTTTAAAAAAGAAGAAATGAAAAGGCTGAATTAATTAATACTGTTCTTTGATGCCCATCTGTGCAGGCAGACATGGTGTCTGTTTTTACAGACAGGCAAGACACTGGAGTGGTTTTCCTTCCGTCACTAAGACAACTATGTGCAATCGGTCTCTGTCTTCGCTTTACCTTAGTCACAGAGAGGAGTGGGTGACCCCCGGAGCCGATCTGGATGGCAATAACAGCCTCCATTTACCACGCAGGGCAGTGGAGAGAAAAGGAGGAGGGGTGCAGAGGAGCTCAGCTGTGAGCGATGGATGTAATAATTGCTGAAGCTAACCTCTGCGTGCAAGTCCCTCTGAGGAACTGGCTCTCAGCATAACGAAATCGCAAAAGAAACAAATGCATTTGATTATGTTATCCCATCGCCTTAGCATAACTGCTGTGAGATAAACCAGTATAGAAAAACAAGGTTGTGACCTAATCATCACAAATCGTCTAGGTGCTTTGAGCTGTACTGCCCTTCGAGCGCTAAAGAAGCAAAAGTTAAAGAACGAGGAGCAGTATACTTGTAATATTAGTTACTCTATCTGTAGAATAAAACACAACAGAGCATCAGTGTCAGGGTGGTGTGATATGACCCAACGCAATGTCCAGCTGCTCTTACCTCCTCAAATTTATTGTATTCCAATAGCAATGCATACTGAAGTGATTTATTCCGCTTATACAGTCCCAAAGCATGTCCTTTTTTTTATCCACTTAGAGTTACAATTATGTAACATCCACAACCTGTTATCATTCACATAATGAGAGCTATAAAAAATAAAAATAAATGTCCATAAGACAGCAAAATGCAGCTTGTGATCTTACGGAGAAACTGCAAAGCCCTCTGTCCTGAAGACTTTCCTGTGGTGGAAAACCTACAGCTATAGTTTTACCTTCGACTGTTCCAAACCACTGGCACTGGAGACTCCTTCCGTAAATGCTAAATAAACATCTCCTCACAGAAAGCTGCTCCATATCAACAATTACACATTGTTTTAAATTTGTTTGTGGAGCGTCCAGCATGTAAGTCCCTGTGTATGTTATAAATATGAAAAGATACTTAGAATGAGCACAATGGAGTCAGAACTACTGTCAGAGACATGATGTTCTATAAAATTTAGATAGATAGATAGATAGATAGATAGATAGATAGATATAGATAGGTTGGTGTTTAATAGAATCATTGATTATCTTCTGTAATGAGTGAAAGTGAAGGTATATATTACACTGGGGTCATGTTTACTGAAATACCGATTTCTTTGCCTCTACCACCTGGTTTCGATTTTGTCAAGGCCACTTTGTTTGTTTTTCGTAAGCCGCTGACCCATTTCGTTGATTAAGGGAAATGCTACAGAAATGAGACAGTGCCAGACTTCCAGCAGCACACCCTCTTAACCCTGCCTTGAATCTAAATGCTTGTACACCACTCATTGTCCAACAGATACTGTAGGCTAGATTGGTATGGGCCCAAATCTAATGGAAAAGAAAAAAAAAGAAAAGACCTCGATCTAGGATTGAGAAAAGTGGTCATTCAGCAACATGCCACCGGGAGCCACAATCTCAGCCAACCATGACTGCAGCATGATTACCGAGCAGTGTGAGGCATAATTTACCTGCAAAGTGTGCCATTGTGTTCGTTCCATGCCACAGACCTTCCTTTTATCAAAGTGAAGAATGGCCTCATCAACTGCAGCCAGCATTGAGTGCCAAGTTAGCAGCTCCAGAACTCAGGAATTGTTTCAGCACCCTCTGTGTTCCCTCTGTGCTCAGTAAAGGTGAAACAGGGTCAAAATGTGGTCCTGGCCTGCCACACCGTGATGAGGACTCGTGCACCATGTTCAGCACGCAAATAAAGTCTCCATGTTTTTTCTTACCTCTTCAAATGTCTCAGTTATTATGTTAAAAATAAATCTGATGCAAGCGCAGTTTCTGACAGCTTCAACTAATTATCCTCAGCCTTATTCAAGTTGACACATTATTAAACAAATAATCCCTTTGCAAGGAAAGAAGATTTTTTTTTTTTTGGCTTTGTTTTGCTTACAGTGGTGCTTGAAAGTTTGTGAAACCTTTCAGAATTTTCTATATATCTGCATAAATATGAGCTAAAACATCATCAGATTTTCACACAAGTCCTAAACGTAGACAAACAGAACCCAATGAAACAAACGACACAAAAATATTATACTTGGTCATTTATTTCTTGAGGAAAATGGTCCTATATTACATATCTGTGAGTGGCACAACTACGTGAACCTCTAGGATTAGCAATTAATTTGACGTGAGATTAGAGTCAGGTGTTTTTTAATCAATGGGGTGACAATCAGGTGTGAGCGAGCGTCCTGTTTTATTTAAAAAAAACAGGGATCTATCAGAGTCTGATCTTCACAACACATGTTTGTGGAAGTGTCTCATGGCACGAACAAAGGAGATTTCTGAGGACCTCAATAAAAGAGTTGTTGATGCTCATCAGGCTGGAAAAGGTTACAAAACCATCTCTAAATAGTCTGGACTCCACCAATTTACATTGAAATATTGTATGCAAATGGAGGAAATTCAAGACCATTCTTACCCTCCCCAAGAGTGGTCGACCAACAAAGATCATTCCAAGAGCAAGACGTATAATAGTCCGTGAAGTTACAAAGGAACCCAGGGTAAGTTCTACACAACTAAAGGCCTTCTCACATTGGCTAACGTTAAGGTTTATTAGTCCACCATCAGAAGAATGCTGAACAACAATGGCATGCATGGCAGGGTTGAAAGGAGAACGCCACTGCTCTCCAAAAAGAACATTGCTACCTGTATGCGGTTTGCTAAAGATGACGTGGACAAGCCAGAAGGCTATTGGAAAAATGTTCTGTGGATGGATGAGACCAAAATAGAATAGCTGATTTAAATGAGAAGGGTTAGGTTTGGAGAAAGGAAAACACTGCATTCAAGCATGAGAACCTTATCCCATCTGTGAAACATGCTGGATGTTGTATCAGGGTTTGGGCCTGATTTGCTGCATCTGGGTCTGGACGGCTTGCCATCATTGATGGAACAATGAATTCTGAATTATACCAACAAATTCTAAAGGAAAATGTCAGGACATCTGTCTGTGAACTGAATCTCAAGAGAAAGTGGGTCACGCAGCAAGACAACGACCCTAAGCACAGCAGTCGTTCTACCAAAGAATTGTTAAAGAAGAATAAAGTTAATGTTTTGGAATGGCCAAGTCAAAGTCTGGAACTTAATCTAATAGAAATGTTGTAGAAAGACCTGAAGCAAGCAGTTCATTTGAGCAAACATTCACATACTTTAGGCCACACACAGATGTAATATTGGATCATTTTCCTCGATAAATAAATGACCAAGTACAATATTTTTGCCTCATTTGTTTAATTGGATTCTCTTTATCTACTTTTAGGACTGATATGGTTTTAGGTCATATTTATACAGATATATAAAAAAAATTTGAATACGTGTAAGTTTACAGTACATGTCTACTGTCTTGTAGTCCTCTGACATGGACTGCCATGTCCATATAACTCAGAGTTCTGAAATAATTTTTTTTTTAAAAATGCACCATTTCAGAATGAACTAATCCTCTTTGCATAATTGCCCATTGTGGTTCTGTTTGGAATTTGCAACCTGAGGACAAATCCCCACATCTGGAACCCTCGCTTGTCTTTTCCAATTGTCTGGAGGTTTTTATTCATTTACTTCCATTTTTAACTGAGGCTTTGTTGGATGGATGGCGTCCATGGGTGTTAGGGTGATGTTTATCCAAGCTCATCTCTACAGCTGTGGGGTTGTGTTATGGAAAGATGCTAGGCTGCATAGAAGACTGCACACCGAGTTGCTAACACTGCTGACAAGAAAATCCTAATAAGCAGAAAGAAAAAAAAAAAACAGAATTTTATCACAAAAAACATCTAGCATTGTTGTCAGCTTCATGCTGAAACAGCACATGATACTTTGTGATTTTATTGACCTGCCCACTTGGTTCACAAAACCAATTTTCACAATGTACAAGTCAACGTTCATCTAGATAAAGTTTACACAAAGAGAAACTAACTACTACCAAGAGCAAATGTGTATATATATAACAATACATGTCCTTTCCCCTTCAGTGAATTTCCTTTTATTCACGTTTGGTCTGATTTGCATTTGGATACTTGTATACTTTTCTGGTATCTTTCTGCTAGATCCTAATTTGATCCTAGTGTCATTTAGGATGTAACAGTATTTCTTTTTATTTAAGTAGGATGTTAAAGAGCTATCTGACTAGTGTAATTTCAGAGCACTTGAATGCTACAGTTCATCCTTTCAGTGAAGGCATCAAACCCTCCATCTGAGATAAATCACCATCTAACATTGACTCTGTCTACTTCACACCAAAATCATTTTCTTCTGTACCCAATATAGCCTCTAGACCACCCACCAGACCAGTCAGCAAAAATAGACCAGACGTGAGCCTGACACTCCGACAGCCGGCATTGCATTACTGGTATTTCAAATAAACCATATGTTCCATAAAGCAATGTTTTTCTGATCTCCACAGCAAGAAACCTGGGACTTATTATATACAAGGCGGGTGAAAATCAGGAATGCTGTAAATGAATAGTATTAATCAAGTTTTTCATGTGTTTTTCAGTATGCTGAACACTCTGTCAAGTATTGTGCATATTTCACAGTGCATGCAGGATACATACAGGATACCATAGCATATTGAAAGTAATTGCACTGTAGGTGCTATACATGTCTGTTTAATGCTGTATTAATGTTCGCCCTAGAAGGATTTATGTAGCCTGTTATTTGGCAGAGTTACAACTGAGGGCAACAAACTGTCTTTATGATGAAGGTCTTGTTTTGCTAGTGCAATATCTTAGCCTTGAAGGAGTGGAGTGGAAAATCAAGCGTGAGGGATCGTGACCATTTTCCCAGACCCCGCTCTGTGTTTCTTTCATGACAACTAGGTGAGGAAACACCCATGATGAATCTACCACAGAGATGTAATGTAATGCCACTGTTTACATTTTTATAGTTTTAAACCTGATGTGGGCGTGGCCTAAATCTGAAGGGAGTATTTTTTTTCTTTCTTATTTATTTATTTATTTATTTAATTTTTAAACCCGGAGGTAGAAATGGCACGACTGACAGCATGGTGTGTGTATTTAGTTGGTTCTGTTTGCTAGATCTTCTTAGCTGTCTTAGCTAGATCTTGACAAGGCAGGAAATAAGGATGCTGTATAAACTTTACATTTGGGCAGCTTTTCTTTTTTTTTTTTTTCTTTCCGTTGCATCCTGCGGTATGCCAGTCCTGATGTACAATTCTAATGTCACCTAGATGAAAGCTTTCTTTAAAAAAAAAACAATAATAAATAAATAAAATGGTGCACCTACTATTTGTATCTGTTTAGACCATATTATCCTTTCATTCCTAAGAATGTATTCATATTCAGTTACATCCCCAGTCTACTATATGCACACAAAATGGTTGTCTGGGCCTGTTCATGTGAGAGGATCAGGCTGTTTTTATCCCCTGAAACGTTCTGATCATATTATCATATTATTATAAGAATTGCTTCTGGTGTACATCTGGAGGCATCAGACCTGTAGTGTGTTGGTAGTGGATTTTCTATGTCATATCACAGCAAACCAGTGACTCCATTTCCCATCCTGCACTGCGGCCTACAAACATGGCCGCCATGGACCGCAATTCTCAGAAAACTCACCTTCATTCTAATCACGCACACCTGCATCCAATCTCACACCACACATAAAAGAGACTGTTCATACACTTAGTCTTTGCGACGTATACGCTCGGTTGCCTTCTGTCTCGGGGGTTACCGAGTCTTGATACCGTGTTTGTTCATTCTGGTTTTGACCTTGTTCTCGTTTACGACTTTGTCTCTTTGCCTTGCCTAGATTGCACTGTTTGCCTTGATCGATTGACCTTTACCTGCCCATGTACCTTGATTTCTTCCTGATCCTTTGAACCTTTGAACCTATTGGATTTGTTGTTGTTTCATTAAACTGCCATACCTGCATTTGCTTCTGTCTCCTCCACTACATGACACTGCATCTCTGGTTTCAGTCCTACTTTAGACAAGTAATTACAGTAGTACATGAAGTCTGTAGAAATACTGTATAATAAGTGTGACATTATTCAAGTCCTCAGCTGGTAGTTGAAGCCAAATGTAATATTTCCTGAGAGGACCAGATGAAGGGATTTGTACAAAGAGATACACCTAGTCTTGAATAAAAGAGACACAAAATCCAGGCACACATAAGTGGATTACACTGCTTTAGTGCAAGGGAATCTAATTTAAACGGTACAAGGAAGGGGGTCCTGGTTGGCTCCATCAGAAAACGAGAGAGCAGACCAGCTCATTATGTGGAGTTACTTTTTTACTTTGACTTTATGGGTGTTGAGGGAGTTGAGTACAGCCATGTATTATTGGAGGAGGATTCTTGCCAACCTTTAGCCTTGGCTCTCTGCTCGTTCTGTCTTGGGTGGTAAGCTTGTCTAAAACAGTGTGTGCCTGTGATGCACACTGAGAAAGATGGTGTAGCAGGATTTCAATCTCTCACTGTCAAGCAGGCTGTGTACTAGGATCTCCTCAATCCCACCAGCATGTTACCCTCCAGGTTCTGCTCTTCTTTCTCAGGCTCATGTCCTGTTTTAAACAAATAAACACCAGAGGTTGAGACCTGTCAAGGCACTGACTGGACTTCCTGATTAGCTATCACTTGTAACTAGAATGCACACACACAGTGGGGCTGAAAGACTATGAAACCTTTCAGCTGCTCACTTATAGAGCACTAAATAACTGTATGGGGATGTGTGTATTGGTAGATTTTATCCTGTGGAGATTTATGATGATAGCACAGAAGATAAACGTGTTCGAATGTCAGTGTGGCTGAATTCTGAAAAATAAGAAAAATCATGTTTGGACAAATAAATCGAAATATATTTGCAGTGGAAATGCTTTTATCAACAGTAAAATGAGGTTGGCGGTTCGATTCCCGGCCCAAGTGTCCTTGGGTAAGACACTGAATCCCAAGTTGCTCCCGATGGCAAGTTAGTGCCTTGAATGGCCGCTCTGCTAGCATTGGTGTGTGTGTGTGAATGAGTGAATGAGATACAGTGTAAAGTTCTTTGGATAAAGCACTATATAAGTGCAGACCATATACTAGTATTTGCTTTAGATCAATCAGCATATTAGCTTCTTAAATCTGTAACACTGATTAATGACAGATCCGTATTCTAAAGTGTTACCCACTAAACACTTGCTATTCGAGCTAACACAGAATGAAAGCCATTTGATGACCATCATATTGCACTGGACTTCAGTAGTCTATTCGGCAGGTCTGTTCTCCATGGGTCCTTCATGAATGGCTCATATTCCTTAATGAACATGTTTTCGCCGTTCAGTGTATACATGTGTCGTGATCTTCCACGAGCCTCGGTGCCTGCGGTGTGGGTGAAGGTGAAATGACGTGTCAGTGTGTGTGTGTGTGTGCGTGCGTGCGTACATGCGTGTGACAACAAGCTCTAGAGGGGAAAATTCACATTACGCACATGTCATAAAGTCATGAATGACAGTCACACCTCAGTATTTCAAATATGACTGGTGTAGAAAGCAAAAGTATGGTGGAGAGACATGGTGTGTTCTTAAAACGCGTGTATTGCTCTCAAAATCATATTTCTTTAAGGCTCTAACAAAAAACCTCTACAGGAATCACAACACTATTACGTTTAAAACGAGAGAGTCCATATGTGGGGGGAAAAAAACAACTCATAAAAGATGAGCACAGTTTGAAAGGTTTTATAGATCTCAATTTATATTGTTATTAGTACCCATTACAAGACGGCATTTCTTTTCGTTTGTCGAGCTGGCGTATCATTCCGGTTCACTAAATTGAGCTTTTATGATATCTGCTTAATACTAATGCTGCCTAGCTTTTACTCTGATGTATTCTTTTTAGCTTCAGTACTTATTGTTCCTGTTAAACGGAATAAACTTCAACTCGTTATATTCCTAAATGACATTTAACTGCACCAGAAGCGTAGCTATTGGGGGATTTTGTTTATGTTTTGAGCCATCCTGAAACAATTAACCCTTCTAAATGCTTATTCATGGGTTGTTAACATACAGATACAACGTAGCTGATTAATAACGTTTTGCACAGTGATTCTGCTATAATGATATTCATAATTTGGTCGACTCCTACTCACCTTCCAGCTCGCCCCTTATAATTGGGTGAAGTCAACCATCCACTCTGCAGCACAACACACTCAAAGTAAAACTCTATCTTCCCTCTTCCACATACACAAGCTCACAGATGCCCACTATTGACTAGTGTCTCTGTGATTGATAGAAGAAAGAAAGTATTCCATCCCTCCCACCTAGAGAGCACCAGAGGCCAATTATGCTCTCTAGGGCACAGATAGCTGTGGCATGTTTGTGAGATCGAAAGTTCAAATCCTGGGCTTTTCTGTCGCACCACTTGGAAGCAACTGCCGTCTTTGCGATGTCAAATGAAAGCATCTCTTAATTTATTTAATCACATTTCATCAACTAGCAGCTGTTATGGTGAGAAACAAGGCTAACCAATCAGAATTTTGCATCGTTCCCATTTCTGTTTGAAAGCTATTAGCCTGCTAGCTACTCTCTGAGAATAGCGATATCGAGGTGACAGCTGATGGAATACTTTAGATTTATTCAGAATGACAAGAAGAAGGGTTTCTCTTGTTTTATTATAAAGCACAATATCCTTTCCGACTTAATACTAGCATGTTATTTTTTTAAATACCATTTTCAGTAGACCTGTAATAAAATAATGGTACTGTATTTTTGACAGCATTATTAATATTAATGAGATTGGTTGATGGTTGACTGTCAAAAGCTACTTTGTGTTGTTGTTGTTTAATGTCTATTAAAAGCACTAAACATATAAATGAATTGAACTGAATTAAGCATATTTCCAAATACTCCCATCTTTGAAATGAATTCCTTGAATAACACTGAAGTGCACTGAGGATTTTGTACACTGAGAAGTGTTATTTTGTGCAACGGGGTTGTTCCATGTGCCCACTTTGAGGGCACAGGGGCTCTCTGTGAGCTAGGTCTGCCATTTTCAGGGCTTTTGTTTGCATTGGCAAGGAAAAGAAGTAGGATTACTATTACACTGAGAAATGGATCTGTTTTTGTTTCCCTCCTAAAGCAGGCCCTGGGAGATACTCTGTACATTTTGCTGACCCTTGTTTAAAGGCTTTTTAAAAGCAGCTGGCTTTGAATGTCTGCTGTTCAGCCATTTAGAAATGGAGACGCTCCATCATCTTGCTGCACCCTACCTACCATGACCCGGAAAACAACCCTGTTTTTTTTTTATGTCAATCACACACCTGCCCATCTTTCATGTAGGAGATGCTTATTTGGACGGCGCTAATTCCAGTTGAACTCTCTCTGGTTAGCATGATACAGGTTTCTAGGTTAGATTTGTGAATATATCTGTGGCAAACTAGAGGCCAAAGTCCATTTTAAAGTTAAAAGCAGCACAATGTGTCTATTGCCATGACTTGAAAGCGTTCCTCTTTTGTTTCTGTACAGATAATATGACCTCATTTCATCAGCGAAGATAATGCTGCTTGTTTTCTATTCGCTTTACATCTTCCACAACAAAGGCTCTTGTTTTTTTGTACAACACAATCATATAAATGTGTTTATTGGATGCAGTTGCTAATTACTGAACAGGAAGAATGATTCACTGTTGGAAATTTGGGGGTTACAATCGACTTTGAAAGCCCTCCAGCCCTCATTTATTCATGAGGCTTTTGTCTTAAAGATAATCTAGTAAAAACTCTAAGATAAAGCAGGCAGACACGATTGTTATCAAGATTTAACCATTGCCATTGGACAAAGCCTTGAGACCAGAGCTTGAATTCTCAGTATTCCTACAAGACCTTGCATAAGTATTCACTCCTGTTTCAACATTTTGTCGGGAAATAGATTTAATGAGGATTTTTCCATTTGATTAATACAACATGCCTAACATTTAAAAGTGCTAAATATTAACATATACATTTGTCGGGTGCATATTGGTTGGTTGATATGTTTGCCCCCTTCTTCTTGGCTCACTGTCAGATTGAATCGTGACTGTTTTTGAAGAGAAAAACTGTTTTCCAACCCTTGCTACAAATTCTCAATCAGACTGAGGGCTGGGCTTTGAACACATCCAGTGCAGCTTTGAAAGATAGTGGAAGACGAACCAACACTCCAAACTTAAGTCTTTTGCAGACTGGAAAAGGTTTTCCTCTAGAAATGCCATGTATGGACTCTTTCCATCACCTCTGACCATTTTCCCAGTTGCTGTTGATGAAAAGCATCCCCTCAGCACGATGCTACCACCAGCATGCTTCACTGTGGTAGTGGTGTTCTTATAGTGACATAAAAAAAGCACTTTGTGGCAAGGCTAAAATGTTGGTCTCATCAGACCAGAGAATCTTTTTCCTCATGTTTGCAGAGTCACTGTATTTCATATCTTGTTTTTGTTTTGTTTTTTCAGTAATGTTTTTCCTCTCGCCACTCTTCCATAAAGACCAGCTTTGTGTAGTGTCTGGGTTATGGTTGTCCTCTTAAAAGCTTCTCCCATCTGAACTGCGATTTCAACAGATCCTTTGACCTATTGGTTGCTTCTGATTAATGCTTTTGGGATATTTTTTTTTATAGAACCAAACCCTCACTGTCACATTTTCAGAACTTCATCCCAGACTTTTGATAGTTTTGATAGTTCTTCATGATACTGTTTGTTTAGATGTGTTCTCTAGCCATTTCTAGACCTGATAGAAATCACACGACCCTTTTAATCTCACACAGGTCGATATTGATTAATTATACAATTTCTCATGCCAACTGATTGCACCAGAACTAATTTAGGGGTTGTACAACGGGAGTTAATTCTTGTACTTGAACATTTACTTGTAAATGGAAAGTCTATATCTCCCCACTTCAATATTCTAATCTACTTTGTGTGGAGTTATAACAAATAATCCCAATTAAGTTCATTTCAGTTCCAGGTCTGGTTGGAGCTGAAATGCTGAATCTCGAATTCCAGCTCACAAATGAACACTGAGATTTCTGATCTGTAAAAGAGGCAGGCAGTGGAGGGTTGGAGCGAGTAAAGTGCTGCACAGTTACCGCTTAGAGAATGACCCAATTACTGCTTCTCATGGGACTGCAATCTTGAGCACCACTTCCCGTTGGAATCAGCTTGAACTTCTCAAGAGACAAATAAATATGTCATTTAAATTTCAGCACCAAGCCTGTCTGTTTGTGTTCATCAACCCGAGATAGCTTCATTTTTTTCATTGCGTTTTCTTTCTTGAAATCGCAGGCGGTTGTAATGACAAAAGAAATGCACCACTTATTACTTCGCTATCAGAGCGCATACGAGAGAACTGCCTAATGGGATTCGACCCACGCTCTATTTGTGACAGAATTTTGGAGGCTTCTGTGAATTGTTGGAAAATGTTGTGAGATTGATTGGTGTTCATGCATTAACATAATGGCCCTGAGGGTAGTTAATCCAGAATTATATGTGTTGGCAGCCAGAATTATTGGAACCTTTCGTGAAAATGAGCAGAAATTAATAACACGCGATGACATTTTGCGCTCAAACATATGCCGATGCGCTGTAATTTTATTTTAACGCAATGTTGTTTTTTTTTTAATAAGTAAAATGAGCTTTCTTCCATGGTTTCTGCAGATCACCGATTTCAAAAGTATTGGCACCCACCACGATATGCCGTGGCCATGGTGATGTCTATCCTAGAAATAATAATAATAATAATGCTATTATAACCAGACTGGATTGTTAATACTGGAGAAAGTAAGCAGAAAGCATACGTTTGTGTCTTGGATTGATTACTGAGAGGACACACACGAGGCATCAATTAAGATCTGCTTTGCAAATTTTTGAGTAGCAGTGCTCTGAAGAAAGCTTAGCTTGGGGTCTAACTTTCACAAATTCATAAATAACATACTGCATTGAAGCATATTGCAGCTGAAGTGGGTAAAATTAGTGTCAGGAAACAATTAGTGGTTATTATTGTTTTGGAAGTCACAAAACATGAGATGAAAACCAGTTTGCATCAGTACACTTTAATTTCGCTATCCTGATTTTCTCAGAAAACAGTGACAGACATGTGACGGCATTCAGAGTATCAAAGAAAAGACACGTGAGAGTTCAAAGAAATAAGACGGATAATGAAATACTCGACTCATCACCAAGGTCTGTTCTTTTCTTCGTCTCTCCCTCCGTGTTTTCACAGCACGGATGCATTTCGGAATAAGCTTGGAGAATCATAAATTTAAAAAAAAGCCTCCAAATGAAAATGATTATTTGCTGTTGTCACACATTGCATGCAGCACTGTTACCGCATCTAGTGTCACTATGCAGTGAGCTCGGTTATACTCAAATGTTTTCTGTTTTAAATGCTAATGCAATCAAACCATAATGAATAGACGCCGGGGCTCAACACGAGTCTGTTACCTTTTTTTTGTTTATATATTCTTCAGAGCACAAAGTTTATTAGGTCTGAAATATTGAGTGGCAAATCCACTAAACCTTGTGTCTTGTGCGGAATGATCCCTGAGAGGCAGAGGTAAAAACATCTGCGGTTTAACTGTAGCGTTTATGATTGTTGACCCCTTGCTATAGGTGATACAGGAGACACCTGAAAACTATGTGCTTCTGTTTTTTCAGCAAAATCAGCAGTCAGAACGAATGTTAATAAATTTCATCTGGCAGAAAAGGCAGTTCAATGACGGGGAAAGGATGCCGGAGATAAAAGGTGTACATTTGATCCTGGTAGCAGTTACGCTCACATTTGCACTGAGGTTATCTAGGTGAACACTGACTTGTGAATTCACACTGCTCTGTTTCATGAGGCAAAAAGAAGGCAGGCTCTGTGGTCTCAATGGTTGCCAAAAAAAAAAAAAAAAAAAAACGGATGAGCTGCTAATTATAACACAATAATAACAGCCTTATTGTTTTCTTTCTGCTGTATGGCGTACATCTAGAGAAACAATATCTAGCTAACATTACCAGTACATGTTTTATCATTGATGACGTTATCGTTAAGCCATCCCGAAGGTTTTTATGGTAAGATTCTGTTTTTACTCTTTGCTTGTTAGGATTTTATTGTCAACAGGGTTGGCACCTGTGGTTAGGGGGATATTAGATTGCACATTGGAGACTGAGCAGACAATGACACACTGTAGTTTGTGATTATTTTGAACCAAATCATAAAGCGTGAGTCAGATTTTTTAAGGTAGCCATTAGATCGTGCTATGCCCGACATTATTACAAGGTAATAACTAGCCCAGACTGTGAACTGAACAATTTGCCTGCAGCATCATTCATTTTTTTCCCCCGATCTCTGCTTAATTTCAAGGATAGCTCTAATGAAGGGCAGCACCAAATTCTGTCCTCCAATTCCACTGATGCTGCACCTTAACTGTAATTGAAGAGATCAATCCTCAGTGGACCATGTCAGCCATTTCGGTGCACCCCATCCTCTCAGTGGAACTTGTTTTTGGGCGATCGAATGTAACAACATTTTTTTTTGCATAATAACCTCAAGGACTCATTTTCTGTTGTCCACATGCAAACAGCTCTTCAAAGCTGAGCAGCCAAATGTCTGGGATCACTCAAGTGCATTGCCCTTTTTGTCAAGGACTGTCATTGAAGCATATTTATTCACAAAATCACAGTGGAAATCTCCTCTTGTTGCAGGATGAACACAGCTTTGGATGTAGTTGACATTCATTCCTGATTGTTGCCAAACTAGAGAACAAGCTTAGAAAAAGCTTGGCAACTAGAGTGTCCCTGGTCATGTGACCACGTCAAGCACTCTTGATTCAGTAAACATTGAGTTCATGTTAGCCAGTTCCACTGAATGTGCTGATATTCTTTTTAGCCGTTCTTTTTTTAAGCCAGTTGCACTGAATGTGCTGATACTCATACTTTACATTCTCCAAACGTCAAACTGATAAATACAAGGACTGAAGTGAATTGCACCTGTCAAACATTAATCCCCTCAATAACTCTCGACTTTGGGTGCGGATTAAAAGTCAGTCCCAGAAACCTAAAAACATTTTTTTTTTTTAAATAATTCAGATGAAAGGTGGTTGTGCATTTTGTTTCATTATGAAAGATTTGTACTTATGAGTCCATGATTATAGTCAGGATTGCCAGAGTCACAGGTTTTACGCAATTTGGGCTAGTTTTGGAACAAAGCTGCTGGAGGAAAACGCACATCTCTGGGTGGCCTTGTTTGGGGGGGGGGTTAGATTACAAATAGTCTCTGGCCACTAACCTTTCAATAAGGTTCTCACCATTTCCACAGTACTGAAAATGCTCTCCCTAGGGTTATAAATGATCATCTTCTCTTACGTAAGGTGTTCCTCAGGGTTCTGTCCTTGGCCCACTGCTTTTTATTGTCTACATGCTACCCTTTGGTCATATCATTTGTCATCATGGTCTTCGTTATCACTTCATTATATTCACCATATTCACCATATCCACCATTTCCATATCACCCTGCAGCTCTCGGCTGGTTTCCTACTGAAGCTAAGCAGGACACTAAGCCTGCTGCTAGAAGTGGTATTAGAGAGGCCAGCAGGGGGTGCTCACCATGTGGTCTGTGTGGTTCCTAATGCCCCAGTATAATGACGGGGACACTATACTGTACCAGGTGACAATAAAAAGGAATGCTTGCAGACTATGGTAACTTTGTTTCCCATGCAAAGGAAGGACAATTTGGCCTGAACCTTTGGGGCTAGATTACGGTGCCTTTTTAAATTTTTATTTATTTATTTATTTATTTTGATGTAGTTGGTCTGGAACTGATGCTAAGAGTTAGCCATCAACAAAGGATTGTGGATGTAATCCCCCCGCCCCCCCCTTCCTCTTCAAGCTCCCAATTTTTTTTCTCCTGGTATATCAGCTCAATTAAAGGTTTGCTCCTCATTCATTTTCTGTTCTCTTCCACTTGCTTCCCATTGAGGGATTAGTGTTGTTTTAATTGGCCTGCTGCTCAAGGAAGCAGGATTTGCAACATTCACATCAACTTCATCATCAAAGCCATCTGTTTTCGTCCCACACCCAATTGATGAAAATGGACTAATCAGAGTTCAGCTGGTGACAATGCTGGTATAAAGGACTTGCTTCGGTGGCTGCGTTGAGTGCTACCATGTACCGCTATTTCCACATGTGCCTCAAGGTACTCCATTTCAAGGAAATAAATGAATACACAGCTTGACAAATATGAGCCACAAGAAAGGCCACTGAGAAAAGTGGGAATGAATGATTTTACTGAGCGGCTCGGGTAACACTCTGTTCCGCACACATTGCCTGTGTTTAAAATGGTATGAATGAAACTCATCATGAGAACACCATGATTATTTCTAGTATGCCAATGACACCAGGATGATGTACTCGATTTCATGGTACTGCATCCCAAAATGTAACATGGTATTTCAATATTTTGAAGGTAATAATAAATAAATGTCACTACCTACAGGTACTATACATGTAATAGATTCAGTATTTAGTAGCTGCACGTGCTTACTTAGTTAGCTATGCTAGTTGAGTCTTTACTGTAGGTTTATTCACATTGCTCTGCTGTTGCAGAATTGGCACTAAAGAGTTTTCTCCTGCCTTTAATTCATTTCAGTGTCTCATTTCACCATTTTTGGATTTTACTCACCAACTGTTAACAAATTTCCATGTCACTGTAAATGCATACAGTACATACTAGTGCCTTGTACATGTAGGCTATTTGGGACACATCTATTGTTCTTCATGGTTAGAGGATTGGTGGCATCATTTCCCCTTCAGCCAATAATGAGATCACACCATTATGGGCGTAAGAAGCTTTGCATTCTATTCTCTGTCATTCTTGAATCTAAAAGAACATTTTCCCTCAACCCTATTTCTTCATCAATCCGAATCCATTTTGGCTCATCCAAGAGTTGACTGTTGCAGCCAGCTGGCAAGCTAATATCTGCATCTCTACTCCTTTCATGTGGAAAATTACATGCCACCTCAAAGGAAAGTGTCCAGCATGCTTTACGGCCCTCAGTCTGGGATAGAACCAAAACACACATGTTTTATTCAGGGACCCATGTGTCTGCAGCTAGGTGCTGCTTATTAGCATGGAGAAACAGTGGCTCAAACCCCTGCATGGCACATAGAGAACAGAGGGTATTATGAAACAGGGGAGGTCCAGAAGCTACTGTCATTTTTGCTGAAGGCTGAACCTCAGTAATCAAGGGAAAAGCTCCCCAGTCAGCCTCCTGCACTGATCCAGTGGTTAATTAATGGAGTGCTTTGAAAGGGTTATGAGGCCTATCCATTGGGATCCATAAATCGGGCCTCATTCACTCGTCTGCTTCCCTGTTGAGGCGGCATCTGGACGGGCATGTTGAGTCAGACATGCCTGGACCCTGTCAGTCATCCATATGGGACGACTGCGGTGCTTCGGAGCCTGAGACGTAGTTATTAGCCAAATTGATTAGATAGTAGAGACGAGGACAAAAGGGCACAAGGAAGAGGAGGGGTAAAGAGGCAGAGAGTACACTAATGTTTCCACAGACTTGTGTTACTTAGCAAAGAGAAGCGGAGTGTTTTGGACACCAGGGGGGAGAAAAATAATGGATAATTCAGTGGACTGTGTGGCAGGCAGTGGATTGTCGCAGAAACTCACTGAGGCTCATAAGAAAGATCATCCAGTTAGAATGAGAAATGTGAATGTCAATGGATCCCCATTTATCTACATTAATCCATCCGAAGATTAATGCACACTAATGGCTAAAGTGATTACAACTGATATTCTTGCTGCTCCAGCAAGTTCCCAGATGCACTTGAAATATTGACAGTTTTGTCGCTTTGCAACTTCAGCCAGCTTTTATATATAGAAAGGGTTGTGAACTCGCATTGTGCTATGTATAGATACATTTCGGAGGTGAAGCAGTGTCCCTGGGGTGTCTGTTGGAGTAGCTAACTGTCTATGTCATGGACTATGGCCTTCATCAGTTCTCACACAGATACTGTATGGGAGGTGAGGGACTGTTGAAGGCACCTAACCATGAAGAAAATCCCATGTGTCAACATGACAACTGCACCCACTTCCTGTACTCAAGCCTCTCTCTGTTCACATTAATGAAAAATGGTGACATCCCAGTCATGGTGCAGAATTTGAAGAAGAACTTTGACTTGTGTCACTTGCCTCTGCATACTGTTTGAGAAAAGGTACTGCAAATTGTGGCTCGGTAAATTGCGACATTGTGGATGATTAAAACGCGGGTCTGTTTCACAGGGTTATTTATCCTTCCTGTACTACTTGGTCGAGGTGCAGCAGAGGTACTAAAAGCCGAGGCTGGAGAGTCGGTTGTAAATCTGTCCAGCTCACATTCTGGCCTGCTGCAGGGCATCATTCTAATTATAAAAGTGCACAACGGTGCCGTCGTCGTATGGGGGAATGTGTAATCCTTGTAACAACACAGACATCTGATAAATTGTTTTGGTAAACATATGATTTGCTGGAGGAAAATCTCCTTATGAAGGCAAAGCATCTCATTCCGTTCACTTCACTTATGTACTTCTGAAATCAGCTTTTCAGTCACACACTGTAATGACAGATAACAGATTTCATTTTCTTCCTCCACTTTGTAGTGCAAGAGGTACCAGATATTATCTTCTCAAAGAGTTTATGCCCAAGTCTCAACTTTGTTTCAGTGGATCTCTCCTAGATACTGTAGATTTGTACCTAAGGACCGCTGCTGTTCTCATAAAGATGGCTGTACTCATCCCCGGTCTCTATTCACAATATTCTCACAATACTTTTGTCTTTTATTTATTTATTCATTTTCATATGGTTCATTTACATGTGATTCATTTAGATGTGATTCATTTACGTATGATTCATTTACATGTGATTCATTTTCATGAGATTCATATTCATGAAATTCATATTCAAGTGATACATTTTCATGTGATTAATTTACGTATGATTCATTTACATGTGATTCGTTTACTAATTTGCTTCTCTTTAAATCCAGTTTTAGACTGTGATATTACAAAGGTCTTTCCAGATTATTACTTGCTATACTGTATGAGATAACCCCAGTAAAATTGCCTGAATTCTATAATATAATTTGTTCACCATGTTAGGTTTAAATTCTCTAAAAACAGATTCGCAATTGAATAACATTCTCACAATACTTTCAATACACTTAGTACTGTTTGTCGATACAATATATAGATGTAGAAGAGTAATGATTTATAATCCCACCCAAAAGAGCACAGGGTCCAGGGGTTATGAGTCTTCCAAAGGTTTTTCCTCAGCACTTGTTGCTTTACCCATTAGGGAACTAAATCTACACCCAGATTTCTGTAAAGCTGCTTTGTGACAATGTTTATTGTTAAAAGCGTGATACAAATCAAATCAAACTTAATTTATCATGTGAAAGTATTAGCCACAAGACATAACATTAAGTCTGTTATTTCCTTCTACGTCCATTTGTGTATTATACAAAAAGTAAAACATTTCCATGTTTGGTGATTTGCCAATGTATTACAAAGCCTTACACCATCTCTCTCAAGCTTTCTCTTTTTGTGCAAAATGAAAGAGCTGGCACAGTAAACAAATCTCTCAGTCCTATACTGGCTTTGACAGTTGAGTAAAGACACTAGCTTATGTACTGTAGCATTCCTCTCAAACTAATTAGAGCAAACTGTGGTATTGATTTTATTTTTTTACTCTCCCTCCTGCCATTCCTTATCAGCCTTTCCCCTTGGAGAGCCAGCGAGAGCTAGAGGTGGAGCTAGTCATGGAGTAATGCTTCGTGTTTATTCAAAGAAATGGCATCTCAAAATAAATGGTCTTTTCCCAACAGGACTCCACATGACCTTCATTTCATGGAATGGCTAGGCCATGATGTGATTAAAGGCAGAAACTAAGACATATATACATTATACCAGCATGGAAAGTTCAGTTCTAATTATACATCAGTACACTCCTTGTCAGATTTGTTGTATTACAGCAGAGTATTGCTTTCATTTGAGGTGAAGGGTTGTACATTGAATGTGTCACTAAGTCAAAGTTAAGAATGGACTTGTGGGCTGTGCACGTTTATACTCATAGATCATCAGTGAGACACAGACAGAGTATGACATCATTATAAACACACGAGACACCCAGTGGCCTAGATTGCACTGGCTGAAACTTCATCTCCTCCACATGTGCCAGAGACCGTTTCATGCCTCTAATGTGATTCGCTGTCCACTATGCCAAGAACACCTCCAAAGGCTTTGGTTCGGTGACTCTCGAATTGTTTAGTTAAACAAATCATCCATGTGTAGAGTGGAAAATCCGAGTCTCTGAGAATATGGAGGGTTTTTTGATCTGTTTGTGGCACAGTATCAGACCTTCAAAGCAGAATGCTGGAATGTGTCTCTGCAGGAAAGCTCATCTTAGTATCAGTTCATCAGAACATGCATGAAGACCTGTGAAATCTGGAGAGCATTCTGCTCATATGGCCAGTTGCCACCAGCTCACAGAACAACAAAGCGGTTATGCTTCTGACCAGCTTTAAGGAGCAAAAGGCTCATTAAGATCCATAACTGTGAGTGGCCAAGGCATACTGTTTTTCACTATTGCTAACAAGCATTAGTAACTACCAAGTTCACTTTTTTTAAAAAAAATCTTCATACCTCGTTCTGTACAAACACACAGCTTAGCATACTAGGTCATTTCACATCCCAAAAATAATACTTCTTTTAAAGCCAGTTTTACACTGAGATTTCAGATTTAGTCTGAAAATTTTTAAGATTATTATATGTCACACTGTATGAGATCTCGATAAAATCTTTGCGGTATTCTGTAACAAACGTGTAATGGCGTGTTCTCCATGACAGGTTATACATTAAAGGTCCTCAACTCATAGACCTATGATTATAGGAAATGTTCTGTTCATGTCATCAATCAACATGATTGAAGTGATCTTGAGGTAATAAGGATATGTTTCTGTCCCTTTGCATTTCTTGTGTACATTTCACCATTGACACTACCGTATTTGTAGTTTTGCATAATCCTGTGTCATCAGCCTATTGATGGCATTTGACAAATGTCATAGCAGCCGATAAAATGGCCGCCTGTGAGAATGTCACATTATGCATTCTAACACAGTATTTGAACGGACAGTAAATCAGTCTGACTGCATGAGGATGATGAAATGTCCAATGTCCCATCTTGTCCCTTCCAGGCTTTCATAGAGATCATCCAAAAATAAAATTAGGCATCATGTATTGTAGGGGTGATTTGTTTTAACAGGCTAGCAAAACTGGTATTCAAACGCATTGAATTATTGTTTGAAAATCAGTTTTGATACTATGGATGTAACACAGTGCTCTACAACTATAAATTTTCTATGGAAATGCCTGAAAACACTGTAAAAATCCATTAATAGAAATGCAAGTACCGTCAGCATTGTCTATGAATTCTGCTTCTGAAAGTTCCCCAACCACAGCTACATCACTCAAGTTCAAGTGGCGTAGTGGTTAGCACGTTTGCCTTTCACCTCCAGGGTTTGGGATTCGATTCCCGCTTCTACCCGGTGTGCACAGTTTCCATGTTCTTCCCGTCCTTCAGGGGTGTCCTCGGTGTACTCCAGTTTCCTCCCCCTGTCCAAAGATTGGCTCCCGGAGACCCTGTGTAGGATAAGTAGTACAGAAAATGGATGGACGGTCAACATAGAGCGATATTGTGCTTACTGTGCGAAAAATACACTTGGCAAGTACTAATGCTTGCTAACAACTAAAAAAAAAAAATAATAAAAAATAAATAAATCATGCAAACTATGGTTTCGGTGTGCAGTCGACTAATTTAATATTCCCAATTGCTCAAGCTCATTAAAATCTCCATTCATTATATCAACCTAGTCTGTGATTCAGATCAAGAGGAATAGTTGTAAAGCTACGAAAGTTGAAAATTTCTCACAAATGAGGATTTGCGGATTCCTATTGAGATTCGTTAACAGTATGCCCCGAGGATTTCAGGTTTTGCTTCATTTTTCCCCCTGCTGTAACACCTTACACAAATCATCAACCAATTATCACAGAACTGTATTAAAGTAGCACAGACCAGTGCTTGTGAATCCTTATGAAATATAAACTGTATTTTATCAGATTAAAAACCTTGAATAAATTATTGAAAGCCGCCTTAATCAATGACCTGGGATTTAAGGAAACTGTGTATTGCTCACTGCTCTGAGTCAAGAGTAGTTTTACCTATTCTAGTAAACTTTTAGTTTCAGTAAGGTTTTCTTTTTAATTAATACTCATGGGCCTTGTGGGCAATTACTGTATGTGGCAGTAGAGCCAGATCCTCTTCTTTTGTTTTAAAAAAACAGAGTTTCGACAAGGAAACGTTTTAGCAGACGGAGTTTATAAGACGCTGTCGTTTTTGCAATCCTACTGATAAATTCAGCAGGGGAACTTTGATTTAATTAAAGCCATTAAGCATTGTAGGTTTAATTAGATGGTCAGAATGAGCAGTGATCTAAAACTGTGCTCCAGCCACTAGCTCATTAGAGCAAATAATTGTCATTTGCAGAGGCGCAGCCTGCTAGAACAAGCCAGCTGTATTGAGAGCACAAGTGAATGAGGCCGACAAAGAAACAAAAAGACCAAGCGAGGTTTTGTGGAACAGCAACAAGTAGCACAGCAAGAAAAAAAAGAAAAGGAAAATCCCTGAATAGGCCTCTGGAGATTCTCAGCAGTGCCCACAAACCTGTCGCCATCATCCCTAGTCGTGAATGAGCTCCTTTAACACAGGTAACAGCTTGCTGTCTTTTTTTCGTGAGTTTCTCACAGGATTCTGGGTAAAGGTTTAATCAGCGCTGACTGGTCTAAGAGGGATAAGGCATTCTTCTCTTTCGAGGAAAAAATACATAAAAAAAAGACTGCATTTTTAGCATCTTAATTGTTAATAAATAGCTGAAAGTGTATTGTTTTTACTTTTTTGGAACCAAGAAGAACAGCATCACTAATAGCTATCAGTAAAAACACACAAAGTGGTATGAAGTACACTACCAGTCAAAAGTTCAAGAGACACCTGACTGAAATGGTTCTCATGATCTTTAAAAACCTTTTGAATTGAAGGTGTGTGATTAAATGTTTGAAATCGGTGTTGTAGACAAAAATATAGTTGTGCCGACATATTCGTTTCTAAAACTAACATTTTAAATACAAATATATATATATATATATATATATATATATATATATATATATATATATATATTTTTTTTTTTTTTTTTTAATGGATGACTTGGAGCAAAATATTCCGAAAAGCGGTCAATAAATGTCCAGCGTAGGTGTGAACTCCTTTAATACTGTTTAAAAAGGATCTCAGGGAAATTCCTCAAGAAATCAGTTGAGAAAACGCCAAGAATACGTTTCTGGAACTTCTAGCCAAAAAAGGGTGTCTACTTTAAAGATGCTAAAATACTACATTTATTTTTATTTATTTTGGATTTTTTATCACAACATAATTCCCATAGTTCCATTTGAGTTACTCCGGGGGGGGGAACCCATGACAGTCAGACGGTCCTGCCAAGTGATTACACTTGGTGACACTCTCTTTAGAGTAGATTCCCCCCCCCCCCCCCCCCAGTTGATTCCAAATATAGAAGACTTTCCTTTTGAAACAAGTCAAAGTGGTGATGTTTTAAAATGATTGACTGATTTACAAAAAGGTCAGTAGCAAGCAAGATGCTCCATATCCTCACCAAATGTAAAGCCAACCACTTATCCACTATGCCCCCTTTCTTCAAAGTGACCAACTATAAAAATTAAACGGAGAATATCTCCGTTAATATTATCTTAGTGGTTAGTACGTTTGCCTCGCAACTTCAGGGTTGGGGGTTTGATTCCTGCCTCCTCCCTGTGTGTGTGGAGTTTGAATGTTCCCACTATGCTTCTGGGCTTTCCGCCGGGTACTCCAATTTCCTCCCCAGTCCAAAAGACATGTATTTTAGGCAGATTGGCATCTCTAAATTGCCCGTAGTGTGTGAATTGGTGTGTATGTGTTCGTGATATCGTCCTGTGATGAGTTGGCACCCAGTCTCCCACCTTGTGCCCCATCTCCCTTTGGATAGGCTCCAGGCTCTCTGCGACCCCGCAATTATGTAGGATAAGTGGTACAGAAAATGGATGGATGGGATGGATGGATGCAATATCTCCAAAACTAAGACTAAGGGACAGGGACAAAAAGCTCTGAAATACCAGATTTGATTTCAGGGGCACTTTAAACCCACCTCACCATTACACGTAATCAGTATTCATTGAGAAAATGCGAAATACTCTAGCGGGGTATATGAACATGAACAAGATGTATTTTTAAAATGTTTAACTAAGCCAAACGAAGTACAAATTACACAAAAGATCTGTAACTAAGTTGGCTAAAAGTGCGTGCAGTTTTTCTGTTTCCATGCTTGTTAGTTGATTACATACATGAAAATTTTTCAGAAAATAATACGTTGATGAATGGTGTTGCCTAACTGTCTCTCAGTGTGTGTGTGTTATAATTTGATGCCTATGATGAGACTCAATCATAAGTTACTGATAGGTAGCTAGTAGAATTTTGTAGCCCTCCCATTCAATATTCTGTCTAGCTGTCACTGGTTTTAATGATCGAGATTAAAAAACAAGCATGGAATAAAAGGTCAGTAGGAAGAAGGAATAATGGTGCAAATTAGCAGAATCTGTCTGCTATCCAGTCCCACATTCTGTGCCAAAAATCCAGAGTGCTGACATAATTAGGCTTCTTTTTTAAGAATACCTCAGGCCAAGCACTGTATAGCTCTAAGGAGGTTATACGCTGGTAATTAGCTAAAAAAGCTATTAACCTCACGAGCTTTTTTTCTTCTTTTTTCAATGATGAACCCTAATATTAGCCTGACTTAATTGGTGCACTCAATGACCTCATTCCAAATTTGAGCTGGGATACTAGTAAATCTCTAGTTTTGACCAAGCGTGCTGTAAATAACAGGCTGTCAATATATGGCACATGCTGTTGCGTCATTTGGACTTAATTTCCTCCCACAAGAAGACGGCAAACAGAATTCTGAGGACCAGACACAACCAACAGGCCAGCTTGATTTTCTGTTTGGATATTTGTTATTTTGTTAGCTTGTTTCTAGATTGACCTACCATTCCGACTGAGGAAAAGGACAGCTCGGTTGTAGTAACAAAGATTTAACACGTCCATGTCTTCATCATCCATAAGAGATTGATTGTCCTTTATAAAGCCTTTGTGTGCAAATCGAATGCTCAGCTATAAATTTGTTTGTATTGTCTCTTTTTCCAGGCGCCGCAAGTGCCTGCAGTGCTTTTAAAGCCTGATAATGATGGTAGGATCCTGCAGGAGGAACTGAGGAAGGGTGGGGGCTTTGCCATTAATTCCCAAGACACATTCGATTCTACCAACCCTTGCAGCGAGGCTGTTTGTTATCTAGAAAGCCACTAACACCATTTTTTTCTTTCTTTCTGTTACACATCCCAAAGAACGCAGAACAGCGAACATAAGCAAGCCTACAAATAAAATAAACTCTCCATATACAAAATGGATGGAGACAGCAATGTGTGCATGGACAGACGTTATTTTGGCCATGTTCATGAGAAATCACAGTGTGCAGACAATGCGATTACATTTTAAGTGATAGATACAGATTGGTGTCACACACAATCAAGCACAGCATCCTGTCGCTAAGACGGATCTGTCTGGAATATTGGACTGGCAAATGGGGAAGGGCATCTTGTAGAACATCTGAATCTCTGTAGCATCACACCACTGTTTTTAATATCCCAAGGCCACCATCAACTGATCTAATAACAGAGGTAAATCATCAGTGCCATAAAAATTTAATCTGCCTCTACAAACCGCTGATGTTATCTCCGTTCTGTGATGGCAACCGATCGGATTTCATTTTGCAATCTCTTCTCAAATCATTTCATAGCTGGGTAAGATAGAAGCAAGGAGCTCACCCATTATATACATGCTTTCCTCATGTGATCATGTGAGGCATAGGTCAAACAATTATTCATGAAACCACATGCTCTACACGTGCAACTATAAATCATGACTCGACAAATGAAACGGCCTGCCCCGTTTGTGGAAAAGATTGGCAGTGAACTTAAATAAATCATCCATGTGAGGATAAAAATAAAAAACACATGTTCGAAAATGATGTCTAAAAACCACGTGTGAATTACACACGTGACGTTCATGTCAATTTCTTGTAAGAAGGACCATCACCAATGTGGGATTTCTTGCAAAGAAAAAAAAAAAAAAGAAGTGTGGGGTGTCGACTTCAAATGATTTCATCAAACACAAGGAGAAAATTGCATGTCACATTCTGTTGTCATGGAATTCAATATCCTTAGTCTGCATCATGCAACAAATTCGCCTAAAGCCTGATTAGATTAATTACAGTATTAATCAACAGGAAATCAGTGTTAGTTTTCATCCATTCAGATCTTTTTTTTTCGATTACTTTCCTTTTTCCTGTGCCTTTTTTAGAACTCGTGCTGTGTTTATTTTGTGTCACCTCAGGTGTGTTATTATAAAAGACTACTATAAAGCATTTTGTACTGTACAGACTTGAATACAACTCATTTTACATCCTGTTTTTGTAAAGCGCATAAAAGCAAATTGAATGTGTATGTGTGTGTGTGTGTGTGTGTAATTCCAGTCATTCACTAAGGGCAGCGTCTGAATAAACAGAGCAAGCTTTTCTGTGCTGAAGGAAATCTCTCATACACTGTCATATTTGGAGATCTAACCGGTTCAAACTGGCTTAACACTGTACGATGTTTTGTCCGGATTTTGTTGCTGTAAATAAATCTCTGGTCATGAGTTGAGATCGGCGGTCTTGGATATCATGTGACATGCGCACCATCAATTTAGGGCCATTGCGAGTACAAATCTCAGAGTGTAACTGCTGCTATGATACTCATCTTAAATCAGTTTTATACTGTGTGATTTCTGCGGCCTTTTAAGATTATTACTTGTCATACTGTCTGAGATGATCCTGATAAACTCTTTGCTAAATTCTGTAACAGCGTGTTCAATAACGGGTTCTCCATGTTAGATTATACAATGAAGATCTTCTAACGATAGACAATAATCTACGTTCTGCTTACATTGACGTGTAAGTGCGATACAGGCTTGCAAATGAAATAGAATTTTTTTTATGTACAATGTGTGATTTTTGTCTGTGACATCAAAATCTGGCTGAAAATTGTAGAGAAAATCATAAACCCGGCTTATAGACAACAGAAGGACACCATAGGAATATGCAAAACGTCTGGGTTACGCATATAACCCTGTTCCCTGAGAAGGGAACTCAATGTTGAGTGAGCTCTACGCAGGAGGGTGCTTCCCACAGCATGGAGCTCACGCAACATTGATTTCCCTTTGAAACGGAACTCATAGGACAGGTACAAAGGCATAACATGCTAATGGACAGATGCTGTTTATGTTATCCCATTTTCTGCACGCTCTAAAAAGTGGTTATGGCCTTATGTACTGTAGAATTTACATATTGATAATGTCCATGTTACTACAATAAAATCCATTCATTTTCCCTATTGTATCATATACTGTACAGGGGAGCCTGGAGCCTTTCCCAGGGAACTCCGGGCACAAGGAGGAAGTCGCAGTAGACAGGGTGCCAACCCATTGCAGGGCTCAAACCCACACACAACGGACAATTTGGAAATCCCAAGCAACCTCTGCATGTCTTTGGGCTGGGGGAAGAACCAGGAGGAAACCCCTGAGGCACAGGGTCAACATATAAGCTGTGTACACACAGGGCGGTGGCAGGATTCAAACCCCCAATTGCAAAGGTGCGAAGCAAACGTGCTAACCACCAAGCCACCGTGCCTCCCATTACAATAAATGACAATAATAATAATTATAATAATAATTACAATAATAAATTAATAAATTAAGTTTGTAAATGTACTGCACATATTTCTATTTATTGAGTTTAACATAAACCTGCGATTCTTTACCTTTTTACTTTTTGTTGAACTTATATGTTCTATTTAAGTAGAAATTCTGCTCTTAATTTAAATGCATTGATCCGTGATGGGGGGTTTTTGTCACTGCATGAGGCTGGATTATGCTGACTGATGACAAGTGTAGTCCTTTTCTTTAGTCATACGGTAGGTCTATCATCAGAGAATGAGCATTCAAGAAATTCAGACAAAAGCTTGTACAGTGTGACTAGTAATAATCCTTAAAGGTGTTCTGCAGAATAAATGTTCTACGAGGACTTAATCAATTTGAAATCTCCCAATGTCTGAGATCAGATATTACCTGAGACGTATTTCCCTCGTCTCAGAATAAGCCCTAATGCTGTTCAGGTATTGATTGTACAGTCATTCTCAGTGGCAGCTCTATTGTGATGAAGCCAGGGTGTGAGGCCACTCTGGTTTCATGCCTGGTCCTCTAACACTCGCTGCATGGTGAATTATCAGTGACAGGCTAAGGGGTGACATTGATGGAGAATGTAGGAGGTGTATACTGCAGTCATGAATCAGTTTGAGTGCAGACAAATTACCCTTCCAAGCCCCGCTCTCCATGGATCCACATCTGATCCAGACTGCATGTTAATATGTAGAACCTTTTAATCACTGTTTGCAAATTGTCATCTGAGAAGAATGGGTGACTTCATGGTCGAGGTAACTCTTGTTACTTAACAAAAAATTTTAAACTAATTTTCAACAATAAAATGTATTTTTATTGCTTTTTTTCCAATTAATAATTTGTATTCTATCAATAATTTGGGTAATTATGGCTGTAATTCAAATCACATATTATTGTTATTATTATTATTATTATTATTATTATTATTATCTTAATATGTTGTTGTTGTTTCTATAGTAACACTTACGCAAATACTTGTATGGCAGATCATTTCGATTACCTAAGGGTAAGAATAAACAGATTTAAAAACATTTTTTAACAAATAAAAACGTATAATACTTTATATTCTGAAACTTGTTTTGTAATGAGATGTTTATTTAGAATTTATGGAAGGAGTCTCAAGTGACAGTAAGCTTTGCACCATGAGAAGGTCTTCAGGACAGAGTACAGTACTTTGCGTTGTACTGTTTCTTGGTGACATGACAAGCTGTGCTTTTTTTTCGTCTTATTAATGTCGAGAGAGAGAGAGAGAGAGAGAGACGCTGGTGAGGGAACAACTGTTTATAGCTGTAATAATGTAAGTGATATCAGGGATTTACTTGTTTTGTGGACATTCCACAACATTATATGTAACTATAATCAGTTAAAAGTACAACACGCTGCGTTTGAATTTTTTTTTTTCATACCACCCATCTCTTTAGGAGACCATTGAGACTTTTTTTTTTCTTCCATCATTTTTGTGGATGTGTTGTACTTTGTATTTAAGGGTTAGTATGAGTTAGTGGTGCGTGTAGGACGTAACGGATAGGACAGTCAATGAGACAGAACAATAGACAGTTAGACACTGGGGGGAGGTATGGGGGGGTGCAAAGCGAAGTAGCGGTGATGTCGTTTGAGTTAATTAATATGTATAACACCAACTTTGGCTTCTCTGAATGTAGAGTGATTGTGTGTGTAATTTATTTGCGCGTGTTTGTGAGCATTACGCTTGAGACGTGTGGTATGGCTTTGATCATGTGGTTTGTCAGTCGTTACTCTGTTATTAGCTATTGCGAAGTGATTCCCTGGTGTATGTAGGTGATGATTGGTGTCCAAATAGAGTTAAATTGGGTAGTTTTCTTTTTGATTGAGGAAGAGAGTTCTTCCATTGTCATGTAGTTGATTATTAGGTTTTTCCAATGTGTGATATTAATGATATTTTTGCAGCACTTTAAGAGGAATGAAACATTTCGGGACGTGCTGTTATTGGAAAGAAATCACTTCTGTCATGGATTATTTGACCACGACAGCATACCACGTCATATTATTATTCCCTACTAAAACATTCTTTTTGCATATACTATATGGCAGAATTCAAACCTTTCCTTTGTATTTCCTAGGTGTTAGCGATAATGGGTAGATTTTATGGTTCCAGCCTTGACCAAAAGGCACTCTCCTGCTGCCTTCATACTCCTACTTCCTCCATTTTGAAATGTTTTGGATAAACTAAAAGGAAGTCTGACAGCTTGGTAACAATAGCCTTCTTTCAATCGGCTGTAGTACATGGAAAAAAAAACAAAAAACAACAAACAAACTAGTGCTCGAGAACTTAGGTGTGTTAAGATAAAGTGCCTCTTTGTCTCCACTGCCTTGGACTGGGAAAAAAGAAACATACAGACAGAGGTATGCTTTTAAAGCATATAGCAGCTGCAGATGCATGTCTGGCACAGCTTTCCTCTTTTAGCTCCTTTACATTGAAGTGTTTAATATTAGTTGAGGCCGGGGTTGCCAGGTCTCAGTAAAATGTCCATCCTAGCTACATCTCGAAAGCTGGACAAAAAGACTGTAAAAAGTTCTGACTTTAGAAAAGGGAGATGCATTTTTCTTCTTTTCTTAGTCTTGGGAAACAAGTTCACTGTGGTGCACACGCATTTTTGATTTGCAGTATCAGTGATTCTTGTCTGGTTTGGCCATTGTCCGCTCCATCATCACATTTCCCTCTAACAAAACTTGCCATTTATCTCGCAACAGAAATAGTTCTGTTTTTCCTTTGTTTGATTAGATTTAATTCTGATTAAACAAACAATGGGGTGGTGTGATGCAACCCAACACAAAGCAGAGTTACAGTTACCACCCCGAAGAGCACGTCTCACCGTGCTTCATTCCTCATGTACAACAGTAAGTCAGAGAATTCCATTATGAAATATATTCATTAATGACTCATTATGCCTTTTTTTTTTTTTTTTTTTTTTTTTTTTTTTTTTTTTTTTTTTTTTTTTTTTTTTTAGTTACATTTAATGTTCTGGATTAGTTTCCAGAACATTCAAAGTGTTTACTTCGAGTATGACTTTAGTCAGGTTAAGGTAATCAAAAATCGCTGTTTACACGGTAGTTTCTTAATCAGAGTATCGTCTTGATCGGGTTAATATCAGAATATTGTTGTCCATGTAAACGTACTGACTTTGTACTTTATTGAGTGTTTTTGTCCTTTAAGCACAATCTTCACACTAGTGTTATACCAAAAAAAAAACAAAAAACAAGAGCATAACATCTTCCCCCATCTTTGTTTTCTGATGATCTTCTTGATGTTCTTCGTGGATTCTGATGTTCTTGTTGAGGTTCTTTGCAGATTCTGGTGTTCTTGTTGTTTTTCCTATGGGGATACTACCATTCTCGCTGGTGTTCTTTTTAGATTCTGATGTTCTTGTTGACGTTGTTTATGAATTATTATGTTTTTGTTGATGTTCTTTGTAGATTCTGATGTTCTTGTTGACGTTGTTTATGAATTATTATGTTTTTGTTGATGTTCTTTGTAGATTCTGATGTTCTTGTTGACGTTGTTTATGAATTATTATGTTTTTGTTGATGTTCTTTGTAGATTCTGATGTTCTTGTTGATGTTGTTTATGAATTATTATGTTTTTGTTGATGTTCTTTGTAGATTCTGATGATGTTGTTGACGTTCTTTATTAATTATTATGTTTTTGTTGATGTCCTTTGTAGATTCTGATGTTCTTGTTGAGGTACTTTCTGGATTGTGCTGTTCTTGCTTATGTTGCTGATGTTTGTATACCATGGGCTGTCTGAATACTCAATTCTGATTGGCTCGTAGGTGTGTGTTCAAACCGTTGAACGCACTGGTACTTCCAGTCAGATTAATCACCGTTCTAAATGAATGCTCCACCTGTAAACAATTGTAACCATAGTAACATACAGTTGCATTCATTCAAATAAATCTAATCTTATCGCACTACTTTACCTCTGTGTATGATCTAATGATCTAACGACCCAGATATAAAATAACTAATGAAAATTAACTGTTAATTTGATCCTTTCCGTCAAATTTTGCACTGCAAACATCAATGACAGCTTTAATTTGCTAATGCTGGCAAGTGACCGTGGTATAAGTGGGATAATCTATGGCTAGGTGTGCGTTACACGATTTTAATGCTCCACTTTGCATCAGGTTCTTCTTTGCATCCACGTCATGCATTAAAATGTACTGCATACATAGCCATAGATTATTTTATCCCTTAATAATATTCTGGTTGATCTTTATGGATCTAACATACTTCTTGATGCTCTTTTAGGATTCTGTTCACTTGTCAATATTCTATATGGATATTGACATTCTTGTTGGAGTTCTTTGTGGTTTCTGATGTCCTTATTGATGTTCTTTAAGGATTCTGATATTCTGCTTGATGTTCTAGGTGGATTCTGGTATTTTTTTTTTAAAAATGTTGTACACTGTAATGTTCTTGGTGACGTTCTTTATGGATCCTGATGTCCTTATTGTTGTTCTATAAGGATTCTGGTGACAAAAAGACTAAATGGAGCATAAGCTTCACACTGGTGTTATTTAAAACAAAAACAAAAAACAGCATAATATCTTCCCCATCTTTGTTTTCAGATGAAGAAAGGTGGATTCTGATGTTCTTCTTGATGTTCTTTATTAAATTGTGATGTGCTTGTTGATGTTCTTTTTGTAGATTCTGATATACTTTTTCATGTTCTTTGTAGATTCGGATGTTCTTGTTGATCTTCTTTGTCAATTCTGATATTCCTGTTGATGTTCTTTGTAGATTTGGATGTTGTTGTTGATGTTCTTTGTAGATTCTGATATTATTGTTGATGTTCTTTGTAGATTCTGATATTATTGTTGATCTTTGTAGATTCGGATGTTCTTGTTGATCTTTGTAGATTCTGATATACTTGTTGATCTTCTTTGTAGATTCGGATGTTCTTGTTGATGTTCTTTGTAGATTCTGATATTATTGTTGATCTTTGTAGATTCGGATGTTCTTGTTGATCTTTGTAGATTCTGATATACTTGTTGATCTTCTTTGTAGATTCGGATATACTTGTTGATGTTCTTTGCAGATTCGGATATTCTTGTTGATCTTTGTAGATTCAGATGTTCTTGTTCTTTGTAGATTCGGATGTTCTTGTTGATGTTCTTTGTAGATTCGGATATACTTGTTGATCTTCTTTGTAGATTCGGATGTTCTTGTTGATGTTCTTTGTAGATTCGGATGTTCTTGTTGATGTTCTTTGTAGATTCGGATATACTAGTTGATCTTTGTAGATTCTGGTGTTCTTTTTGATCCTTGTAGATTCGGATATACTTGTTGATCTTCTTTGTAGATTCGGATGTTCTTGTTGATGTTCTTTGTAGATTCGGATGTTCTTGTTGATGTTCTTTGTAGATTCGGATATACTAGTTGATCTTCTTTGTAGATTCTGGTGTTCTTTTTGATCCTTGTAGATTCGGATGTTCTTGTTGATGTTCTTTGTAGATTCAGATGTTCTTGTTGATGTTCTTTGTAGATTCTGATATACTTGTTGATTTTCTTTGTAGATTTGGATGTTCTTGTTGAACTTCTTTGTAGATTCTGATGTTCTTGTTGATCTTTGTAGATTCTGATATTCTTGCTGTTATGATTCTGCTGATTTTGGCCTGACACTTTAGCTAATTTTGCTGATTATTTGATTCCACCTATACATAGTTCTAACATTTACAAAGAAAGTTGACGCATTATTTGATGGCAAGTTTGATGTTTGATGTATTTCGCTAAGATTTCTGATCCTTTCTTTAGAAGAGTATCCAGCTCTGTGATGTCTTTTGAAATGCTACAGTAATGAGCAGTAGAAAATAAACCAGCTCTGAATTTAAGAGGCATGTGCAGTTGTTTCAGTTGAAGGATTTTCCTTCTGGCAATATATACATATTTAATTACGTGTCAGTTTATTCCCCTTGATTGTTCACTTGTACATTCTGAACCTCTTGGTCTTTACAGCCAATAAAACCCTTCCACTAGAACGGTAAAACCAAAGGTTTTTAAAATAAGTGTGCTGTGGGTTTTTTTCTTCCACAGGAAAATTCATGTTAGATTTAACCTACATTTCATCTCCCCTTTCTCTGGCTTTTTGAGAGATGTTGAGATTGGTGAGTGCATTAACATTGAAGAATCTTGAATCCCTTTCCTGTTTATGTGTGTGTGTGTGTGTGTGTGTGTGTGTGTGTGTGTGTGTGTGTGTGTGTGTGTGTGTGCGTGCGCGTGTACTAACAGCTGCTCATAAACAGTTCCACAGAGCTGAAATGACGCACGATTTTAATAAAGCAAAAATACCAGTTATTTAGGACACTTCCAATCTTTACTCACATTTATACCACAGTGCTATTGAATTCTCTAACTAGTGATTAGTCAGAGGTTGTTGATCAGCTGTAGTTTAGCTACATTAATGCACTCATTCTAATATGTTGCTGTTTTTGCAGTAACAACCATTAATAGAAACTCTGGTACTCCGGTAATAATTGATAGAAACTCTGGCTACTCTGTTAACAATTCACGTGAGTAAAAGTTGAGTAAAAGTCATTGAGAAAAATACCTAAGTAATAGTAATTATGTCATCTGGTGAAAAACTGCTTTACTTTTTCAAATTACTTTGAAGAGACCACCACCTTGATTATCTACAGTATAAAAATAAAGGGAATGCTAGTTGACTAGCTAACTTAGCCAAATCCTGTTGATGTTTTAATCGCTTGCTAAGTTTGTTCGCTTTCAATAGGCTTGTTGGCATGTTAATTTACACATACTGTATTTCTAGCTAAATACTGTAGTTAGCTGTCTAGCAAAAATGTCCTTACACATTATGCTGAGTCTTACCTATAGGCTGTAGCAGCACATAGCTATTGTACTGTATGTTTAACACAACAGCCAATCAATCCCAAACAATGAAGTGACGTCTTAAAATATCAAAAGATCTGGCTAGCTAGTCGAACTCACACCGCTAGCTATTGGCTTACTTGTACATGCGGAATCATTATCGTGCTTTCTTCTGAAGCATTTAATACTGAAGATAAAATGTGATCAAATGTGCACAAATTGATTTTTAATTGTCTTACTGTCTTCGTGGGATAAGTGTATTAATATTTTCTGTGGTGAAAGGTATCAAAAATAAAGGTAGAGAAGTTGAATTTTTTTTTTTTTTTTTTTTTTTTTTAAAGTAGTTCATTGCTTTCCATGGATTTCTATGGCAGTTGCTCCAATTAACAGAATAAAAATTATGTTTACTTGTTGATTTATTGGATTTTTTTTTGTTGTGAGGACTTGTTTATCTAATATTTTTGGAAGGCATCTCCAGAGTTAGCACTTTGTAACAGTCAGAGGTAAAGCTGTAACTGTACGGTTTCTGGCGTTGGAAATTCTTCAGGATCGAGGGCTTTGTGGGTATCTGGTAACATGACAAGGTGCATTTTTGTCTTATTAACTACAAAAGAGAGAAGGGGGAAGGGGGACTGATGTGAGAGAACCACTGATTATAGCTGCTATAGTGTAAATGAACTATAACAGGAACTAACTATAAACAAATGTAAAAAAAAAAAAAAAAAAAAAAGTATGACGTGTCATTCTTTTATAAATACAATAATTGAATTACAATTACAGTAATAATCATATAATAATTGTCTTCAGGATGTGCTGTTATTGGAAAGTAATCACATCATATCACCCCATCATCTATTACTTTCCTATTATAGCATGCCCCGTTATTTGAAATTCCATACAACATGACTAAAATCTTGTGATCATCATGGCATTCTGTTTAGCATAGAGCAACCCAGGCTATCTAGAAATTATTAATTTGGTTTTGAATATTTATCCTGTAACCTCATCTCAACCAGGCAAAAATATGCCCTGTAATAATTTGACTATTTAACACTGATCAGATGGTTTTTTTTTTTTTTGGTTTTTTTTTTTTTTTTTTTTTTAAAGTGTGAGAAGTATATTTTATTCATAGCTCAGACATATCATGGTAAATAATTGCTACTTTCAAAGCACGCAACATCAGATATGTCATCTGTTACATTTCCATCACTACAAAGAGACATAAGATGAAAGTTGGCTCGCTCCGACATTCTGTGAAAAAAACATGATGTGGCTGAAATTAATTCCCATCAGTGCTGGCTTACTCTGAAAAACCCATCTCTAAACTATGTTTACTTCGCTAGCATCTAAATAGTGTAGCAGTACATCAGATCTGAGGTTTCTAATGGCACAAGAAATGGGCATAATCTGTTTGAATTAGAACCTCAGAAAAGAAAATAATAGTGATGTCGCTGCACTTTTTTGAAGGATGCTCAATTCCGGCATGAGCATGCATTGATTAGGCTCCACTCTTCACCAGTGAAGCAGTGAGGTGTGCAATGCTAGCACTCCTTACTCATACCTCTCCCAAGTCAACTACTGTATAGTTGCTTTTACGCAACCATTAATCTCTTTGCTTCTACATATCTTCATTATACATCCTAGGATGCCAGTCTTCATTAGGACAGTTTGAAGTCACATCGTCTCTCTGTCATGTGGGTGTAATTTGGCATCCTGCGATGTCAGCTGGTCATTTTTCTTCATCTGCCAGTGTTCCAGCTTTTCTGCCCTCAAAGACAGGCGGTAATTCTGTGCGTCTGTCATCGTATTCATTATTTAAACTGTCACTACTGAAAATGAATACAAAGGTATAAAATTCTGGCTCATGGAGGCTTATAATGGACTTAATTAGAAATTAAGATAATAGTGAATCTCACATGCTTGCTATTTAGTCTTTGGCCTCTGTTAAAGCCTCATCATTTTCCCATCATGTTTTGTTTATCACTTTCGGTGGACTTAGATTCATTTAGTCGGCTGAAAATGATGTTCTACATGGACGAAAAAAGTTTCTCTAAAAATGAAACCTCGAAATTCTGTAACTGTTGTATCTTAATGTAAAATTTTAGCTCGAAGCCTTATTTATTTTCACTCATTTGACAGTGCAGGGAACTAAGGAGGGTGGGTCAGGATTATTTTATTAACACTGCAGGCTGGACTAAAATGTAGCCTGGTAGTGATGAGGAGATAGAATCTATTTCCTCAGTAGACTGCCTTTCCATTAATAACTCTTTAAATGATATGTGTATATATACTGTACTGTTTTATATACACTGATCAGTCATAACATTAAAAGCACTGACAAGTGAAGTGAATAACATTGATTATCTCGTTACGATGGCACCTATCAAGGGGCGAGATATATTAGGCAGCAAGTCAACAGTCAGTTCTCAGAGTTGATGTGTTGGAAGCAGAAGCAACTTTGACGAGAGCCAAATTGTGATGGCTAGACAATTGGGTCGGAGTATCTATAAAACGGCAGGTCTTGTGGAGTGTTCCAGGTATGCAGTGGTTAGTACCTACCAAAAGTGGTCCAAAGAAGGACATATTGCAAAAATTGTTCAGGAACGGTTTGAGGAACATAAAGAGTTCAAGGTTTTGACGTAGCCTCCAAATTCCCCAGATCACAATCTGATCAATCATCTGTTGGATGTGCTGGACAAACAAGTCCGATCCATTGAGGCACCACCTCGCAACTTACAGGACTTAGTGGATCTGCTGCTAACGTCTTGGTGCCAGATACTACAGCACACCTTCAGAGGTCTTGTGGAGGCCATGTCTCAATGGGCCAGAGCTGTTTTGACGGCACAAGGAGGATCTAAACAATATAAGGCAGGTGGTTTTAAAGTTATGGCTGATCGGTGAAAAGTATATAGGACTGGCTGTATAAAGGCTACTGTGTCTGTGCTTCATTAAGAAGACTTATTTTCATTTATACTGATTCAGCAAGCAGCAGCCAATCCTCCAGGTCATGCTGCCTCATAGCGATATTAGCTAGCTAGCTACATTATGGGACAACTGGAGAGTTTGTCTCAGCAGCGAGTCTTGCTAACATTAGCAAAAGTTAGTTAGCATATATTATGCGCCTATAATGATGCCTATGAAGTAGGTTTCTGTGCTCTTAATGCTATCTATCTATCAATCAATATATCTATCCATCTAGCTATCTATCTACATCAATCAATCAATTTATCTAACTATCTAATCAATATGTACCTCCTCAAGGTTCAGTATTCTGAGATGCTTTTCTGCTCACCACGGTTGTAAAGAGTGGTTATTTGAATTTAGACATCCTCTTCTGTCCAGTGTCTTCTATCAACAAGTTGTTACCGCCTGCTGAACTGCCACTCACGGGACATTTTTTTTTTCTTTTTCTTTTTGCTATTTCTTTTTACTATTCATTGCATGTGAATCCCAGGAAATCAGCAGTTTCTGTATTTCAGTTTGAAATACTCAAACCCATCTGGCAGCAACAACAATACCATGGCCAAAGTCACTGAGATCACATTTCCCCCCCCCCATTCTGATGTTTGACGTGGACATTGACTGAAGCTTTTGTCCTGTATGATTTAATGCATTGCGCTGGTGTCATATGATTGGCTGACTGGATATTTGCTTGAATGTACAGGTTTCCCAAATAAAGTGGATTT
This sequence comes from Ictalurus punctatus, assembly GCF_001660625.3. Taxonomy (NCBI): domain Eukaryota; kingdom Metazoa; phylum Chordata; class Actinopteri; order Siluriformes; family Ictaluridae; genus Ictalurus; species Ictalurus punctatus. The sequence continues at coordinate 3,974,735 of NC_030433.2, read as the reverse complement.
TATATATAGGAAAGTTGAAAGTTTTCAGCAGTAGTTCTGGAAAAAGTCCATAAGGATCATAGTCTATTTTATTGATGAACCATTTATTCTCTTCTGAAGCAAGGTGAGTCATTTTAGCCATCATTCACCTCGTTCACATTCTGCAGTGAAGCCAGAAATTTCATCCTAAATATGTCGGCCACCAAAGAAAAATTAGGTGAGTGAAACACTATGATATCTTGCTACTGAATAAGGACCTATATCTAATCCTGCCTTGCTTTAAACCGATTTCAGACAAGTCAAATTAATTAAAATCTTCCTTCATGTATTTTATTCTATTGGCTCTTAATAGTATCTCTCTGATACTCTGCCTATAAGAAGTAAACACATGTTTTGTGGCGGGGAGACCTGCTACAAGTTTACCGACAATGTTGGTGTGTGTGTGTGTGTAACCAGTATAACGTGTACAGTTTTCACAAACCGCCACAATGGTTCTGCACCTGACACACTTGTACCAACAAAGCACTGCCTACCAGGTCAGTGTCATTGGTGTATTGAAAATGGTCCAGCACCCAAATAATATCAGCTGTTGTCTTTTACAGTGATGGATTGGGTAAAGACACATGCACATAGCAACGAGTCGGCACTGTGAGTAATTGTATACTCTTGAGTTTCCCCTCAACCTCGAGCCCTGGTTAGCCCGTTCCACTATAGCCTACCCTGCAGTGACCTCCCTGCTTACAGATCTAACCTTGATGAGAGGAGACATCTGATTTTTTTTCCTTTCTCAGAGCAAATATAAGGCTTGCCTTACGAGAAATGGGTGCCTCCTCATTGTGACACCTCTCTCTCTCTCTCTCTCTCTCTCTCTCTCTCTCTCTCTCTCTCTCTCTCACACACACACACACACACACACACACACACACACACACACACACACTTTGTCTTACTAACCTTGTGAGGACCTCCCAATGACATAATTATTAAAATTATTTAAAAATGTTCATGGTTTACAAAAAGTTGTTTGTTTTTTTAAAAATGTCCACACAAGGTGAAAACTGTCAAATATTTCTATCCTAATGAGGACATTCCTCGGCAACATTTACATAAGATAATAAGACAAAGTGTTTGTATGTGGGACCCAGTTTTTTGTAGGGACAGTGTGAGTGACCTTGTGAGGACATTTGGGGGGAAACTGCTCTTCTTTTTTTTTTTTTTACACACAAACTAATAAACGATATCTTAAAAAAATAAAAAATAAATAAGGTGTGTGTGTGTGTGTGTGTGTAGTTGGAGATCTGGGGGTCGTCACACAAAGCAGTATTCCTAGTGGGGACCTGCTAAATGTCCCCACGAGATCAGAACTGTCAAATATACCAAGATAATAAACCATGCCCACATATACACGCACACGCGCGCGCGTGCGCGCACACACACACACACACGCACGCACGCACGCACACGCTCGGTGTGTCTGATCACTCTCAGCGCGCGCCACTCACTCTTTACCGCGCGCAGGAGAAAGAGCTCGAGCGCAGCTGCCTGCTGCTGCTTCTTCATTGCCGCCCGCTCGCATTTACTATCCGGAAAAGTAGCTTAGAGAGAAGAATACCACTGAGAGTCCCTCATGCTTATCCGGGGAGACTTCCAATGCACTCCTGAATACCCAGGACATATACAGAAAAAAACATTTCCCCCTCTCTGTCGGATATGAATTGTTTTGTGTTCTCTCTCTCCTCAGCTCTGCGTGATATGTGCTTCACGTGTTCGCGCGCCACAGTGAGGTAGTTCAGTCCAATCAGCTCGTAATGCACATTTAACCCGGTGTGTGTGTGTGTGTGTGTATGTGTGTGTGTATGTGTGTGTATGTGTGTGTAGTCTGCATGCCAGGGCTCTGGATGTGTATGTGAACTGGTCTGGGTGGATATGTATTCTCTCAGTTCATTTTCCAAGTGGAGTGTTTGGATTGTGCATCATCCCGCGATGCTCCTCGTGCCTCTCCTCTGGTTGGCGTCGCAGGCTCGCGCTGCTCCATCCCTCACAACCGAACAGATGGATATGGGGGTGGTAAGAGCTTTTATTTATTTATTTATTTATTTATTTTTAATTGACTAATTGGTTTCTCAAGCAGGCTGCAGAGAGAGAAAGACGGCTTGTGGAAAAACCTGTTGGAAAGGTTGCCAGATTATGCTTTTTTTTTGATCCCTCTCCACACATTGGATTTAAATTGTGCTGAACAAGTGGGTTGTTTTTGATTGCGACAAACAAAAAACTGATTTTATGTATATATATATATGTGTCGAAGTTGTACTTTGTGACTGGTTTATAGTCAAATTAAGCCAATCTGGCAACCCGCTTTTCCCTTAAACGGCTCAGTGTCTAATTCAATAATTTATTCTGTTCCACTAATTTCTTGTGAATCCCCAAAGACCAGGCTAGTTTGCAAACACAGCCACATTCACCTACCTTCCAAAATGCATGTTCACTGGACATTATTTATTATTAATTTTTTATTTTTACATTTCATAGCTTACTATATGAGCTCAAATATTGTATATTAAAGCCTGTAATACCTTGCCACAAAGGTTGTTTCTGTTCTGCTGCTTTAGACAACACTCAGTTCACAAATCGGATCACAGCAATTTTCTTTCTATTTATCTGAGCACATGCAACTTTCATGTATCTCCGGGCATAAGTCTTGCATGATATATCGTGTGTAATCGATCACAGTTAGACTTTACAATACCAATATCACTATATTACTTTGTGCTTTGCAAGATTCCGACCAAGATTTATTTTATTTTTTTCATGGAATCACCAAGGCTGTCAATGGGGTTTAATATCTCACCAAGCTCAATTTGGTGTTTTCCATGTGTAAACTCTCCACAGGTCTCAATACAAACTCAATTCCTACATCTTGGGATTTTCAGAGCAAGATAGGGGGAAAAAAAGCTTGACTAAGTGTCTGATTACAACTTTCAGCCAGGTAGAAAAAAAGGCAATTGTATGAAAATCCCAGAGATGGAAGAAAAAAAAAATAACTTAAGCATTTGTAAAGCACTAAATCTAATTTAAACCATTTTTTTTTCTTGCATTTAAATGCTTGATACATAACGTAGTCCAGCTGTTTAATTTAGTCTCTCGGCAAACACAGAGAAACTGCTTCCTTAATTAGTTTAGTTCATTGTTTAGAAAGACTCCACATCACATGATCTCCAGTGCAGTAAGCATTATTCATTTTATATCAAAGCAGGAAAATCTTTTCAATTCATGCCTTAATAGACCATGTTCGAGTTTTTAATATATGCGTAACGTTATCTTTTTCGTCTAAAGCGCATTTCCATTTGTAAGTTGCTCAAAGTGTGTATTCAGCAAGATACGGTCGTTCTCTCTTCATATCATCAAGACTCAATTAAATATGAAATCTTAGATGATTTAGTTTACTTGTACGATCTGCAAGGATAAAGTAGGCTGCTGTAAATGATTGATTGGGGGCCATGGTACCTATATCTATAGGACAGTGTAGAACACCTGGACTAATGAGCGCCACCACAAATAGTCTGACCTCTTTAGAGCCCTAAGGTACTTTTAGAAGAGTACAACTTTGGATTTGTGGCTGCAATGCAGCAATTGTGATTCTAACCACAGACTCTACCAGTTTTCATCGTCTCAGTTACTACTCTCTCTCTCAAAGATCACACTCTTCTCACTCTGCACCCACAGGATCAGCTTGCTTTCCTGAGGAGTCCTTGAGGCAGCAGGACTTTTGACACTTTGATTAAGGCCATTAAGGGGATTTGGCATGGTGGCACCTGGTGCTTGGCAGGGATCATAAGGGCAAGAAGCTATTAATTGAGGGACAGATGGTGTTGTATCTGTGGTCCACATTGATTGGTGTTAAATAGGGGGAATGGGAGCACATGGTGCACTGATTGGGCTTTTGAAGATGATCACCTGGTCGCAGGTGGGTAGGATAAGCAGTGAATAATGGAACCAGATGATCTCCATCTTGTGGGTTTTTCAAAAGCAAGCAGGACAAATAGGTGCTTTGTGTTTCTTCATAGAACTTATTTTCTACCAATTCAGTTCAACTGTATGATCAAATTTGAGGAAAAAAACCACGTGTTATCTTTACGGTGTGCAGCAGCATCATGTTCACCATGTAAGAAGTACTAGGGTTTACATTGTTCTAATATCCGTTCGACTGTTTGAACCAGTTTATACTAGCTGTTATTAAATTACTGACGAAAGGGCAGATTTAGTTTTGTCAACAACCGGCCAGATGGAAAATCCACACTGTAATGATTTTCGTTTTAAACCTGTTGCTTACAAAAACATGACATTTTAAGAGCATAAGCAATGCACTCACCTCACAGTGGTTTTGAGCTTCTTTAACTATCTGTGTGGAGTTTTCGCACGTCCTCCTTGTGTTCACGTGGGTTTCCTCCAGGTGCTCTCTCTGGTTGCCTCCCTCCTACCTCCCAAAAACATGTCAATACTTTAAATTACGCCTAGGTGTGAATGCACGGGTTTGTGAATGATGTCCTGTGATGGACTGGGGTCTCATCCAGGGTGTACCTCACACCCAGTCTTCCTGGGGTAGTCTCTGGATCCACTGCGCCAATGAAAGGATAAAACACATACTAAGATACTATATTCCTTTGTAAAGTCAAAACCGCATCAAACCTACACCCGCCAACCTACATTTGGGTCTGGAGCCATGGCTGATAAAAAAAAAAAAGAAGTCAGTTTTTTAGTGCCATGGATACATGTGCTGATGACTGACATGACACAGCTCTTGCATTGATCAAAGGGCACAAGCCAGTCATTCCACAGAACATGCAGAGATAATAATTGATGACTAAAATGGGTGGATTAAATCCGTAGCCCGGGTGCCTGGAACAAGCAGATTTCATTTCCATGCTGTTTACTTATTTATATAAGTAAGGAGGATGCTGGAGTTTGGGAAGCCATTGTACATTTATTATACTCCTGCAATCTAGGTAATATTTTGACCATTGCAATGTGCTTCGTGGTTTAAATGTAGTCAAACGTTTCCCGTTGGACAACAGAATTTTAATTAAAATTTGATGGCAGCGTGCTCCATAATTAATAGAACAGGTCAGTCGAAATTGTCGCGACAAGACCAAAAAGTCACCGAAAGTAAGTATCAGCTGAATAATGCATCACATTATGAACAATTGCACAGTCTCCATGATCTTTTGGACTATCGGCGTGAAATAATGATCCCATGCGTCTTGTGACACTTTGCGAATCAAGCTTTACTGTAATTTCTTTAATAAGAGCACCATCTGGTCTCATCAGCAGCAGGGTAGTGCAGAGCAAACCTTATCCTCTCAAAGAGGTTGTAGCATTTCACACTCTATCTGCCAGATACACACACTACACACATATTGCAGCATATTAGCCTACTGGTCTATTGTCATCTTCGTGCCAGAGGCTCAAACATGTCTGTGTTTTTTTGTTTTTTTTTTGATGTCCGACTCTCAGATCCTGTTCATGCGAATGCTTTTCACTTGCCTTTCACAGGCTTTCACTTCTAATTACTCTGAGCGGTTGTAGAACGAGGAAAGGGAGCGATGATTGATGGCTAACAGGAAGTGGGTAAGACTTAGCGTTAGTGCTGAGGAAAGTAATCAAAGAGAAAGGAAAAGAGGACGAATGGAAGGTGGGAAGAACGCAGAAGAGAGGCAAAAGGGGCTATGCCATTTCAACAAGTAACAAACATGAAATCAATAAGCCTTCTTTTCAGCCCAGGATAGACTTGTCTGTTCGGGATAATGCACCAGAGAGATACACCCCATCAGAGCTGGTCAAAAGAAGAGGGTTTTTTGTCCTATTAGGTGTATCAAAAGAAGTATGACCTCACTTCTGGATCGCCAACAAAAGGAAAAACGATATAACGACATGGCTTGATGGGGTTCATAATTCTCGTTTTCTTCTTCCTCTGGGTGAATTGCAAACATCGAAGCTTGTCCTACTTTGTCTTTGGAGTCACTGGTTCTGGATTTCTGTGACCTCTTGCGCACAGGCAAACATCTTGGGTGTTCAGATCGAGGTCGAGTACATTATTTCAGGAACAATCTCTGCAGGGACGTGGCCGTACGGTAGAGCGGGAGAGAATAATTTACACAGATTTAGAGAGATGTGCAGTAAACAGAACAGAGCAGAACCACAACTCCTGGAGGATGGAGAGAAGGTGGGTAATGAGCACATCATTCTACCTACTTCCCACGCTTTTCTAACCCTTATGGAGCAGAAGTAGGCCTGATTCATGATGCTGTGTGTGGCAGGATAGCACAATGCTGTGAGATGGATACAAACTTTTCATAGTGTTACAAAAAGGCTATTTCAGAGTCACGGTATGTGGAACCTGAGCATGAGCATCAACAGGTTCCACTAATAGGATGCTGTCTCACCTATTAGACACGGCTAAGAATGGCAACCTCTGAATCAGAGTCAAATTGATAGTTTGGGTTTATTTTCTGGTCGGTCTGATACGGTTTCACACTGCATAGATGTACACAAAGCAAACAGACGAGAAACGGAAACTTATTTGTGGAAGTCTTTCATTCATTGGCCACAAATGCCGCAAAATGTGCATATATATTGTCGTTTATCTTCAGTAACTGCTTTATCTTGGTCAGGATCGCGGTGGATCCAGAACCGATCCCACACCCTGAATGGGATGCCAATCCATTGGATAGATCCTTGCATTCAAGAAATGATGCAAGTCGTCTTGAAGCCTGTTGCCAGTCACACCTCAGATGTTTTGCATAACATGGCAACAGAACTCGTAGAGATAACGCTCGGTTGCTAAGACCGGGCTGGTCAAATCAGTAGCCCAGGTTCTCAGGATAAGCATATTTACAGTTCAGTTTAGTTTTTTTTTATTTGTAGCCACTATGGATCTAGTGTCTATCCCTAGAAACCTCGGCACGAGGTGGTATGGATGGGATTCCTGTCCGTAGAAGAATAGAATATGCATAGAAATCACTACATTACATTTACGGCATTTGGCAGACGACAAAATCCAGAGCGACTTACATTTATCTCATTTATACAACTGAGCAATTGAGGGTTAAGGGCCCAAAAGTGGTAGCTTGGCAGTGCTAGAACTCCTGACCTTCTGATGAGTAACCCAGAGCTTTTATCCACTGAGCCACCGCTGCCCACATCAATGAGCATTGGCTCCAGTGCTAAGTAATAAATAATAAGTATTTTTATTTACTGTCCCCAGCATTTCATATTTCTTTGTGTATTTCAGCCAAAATATCTACAATATATGGTACTTCTATTACATTCCACCTCTGGCTCTTTTTGCATCATATATATTTCACTCAAAAATGCTGCTCACCATCCTTCATACATAGCACGTTCAGTTTGTTTAATACGTTCGGCATGAATCTAGTTTAGGTTTTGCTAGAGAGTCTGGTACCATGTGTCACTAAATGCACCCAAGAACCGGCAACTTTAACAAGAAGAGACTATTAATAAGTTAAATATAGGAACGGAAGAAATGGCAGAGCATCAGATAACTTCCAGCAGTAATGGATCAATATGTGTGGCCTAAGGAAAGCATAACATCTTTCCCATACTGAAGCTGGACGCAATGTGTCTGGTTCAGACTCAGCCGCTTGAGGAAGGTTCAAACCAAAGCTTTTCCACTTTCCATTTGCCGTAGAAAAACCCCAGATCTGGTCCGTGTGCAACCCTGCCTTGTCTCAGCCCTTCATCTTCCTTCAGTTTGAGATCCAAGGCACCATGCCACTCCTGTCCAAACATCCATACAGAGCTTGTAATTACTGTGGTTTTGGGGTTGGGCTGGATTGTAGCTCAAAATAACCCATGAGGCAGCCATAAAATGGCAAGAAGTAAACCCAAAGAAGCGACAACGCTCTGCTTTCAAATTGCTTGCAGAATTGTTTGAGCAGTTGCAGAAATGTTCCGAGGAGATAGCGTGTCTCTCGATAACTGCCGTTCTTGTTTTAAATGCCTGGTCTCAGGCCAAATGATTCTTAAAAAGGCACCATATTGCGTTTCGCAACCGCCGCCGTACACGCTGAAGCACTGACTGCTCCTGAAGTTTAGCCTCTCATTTGCATTTGTCAGTTCCTAACAAGATGACAGAGACAAAAGAAAACGCTTAGCCTGCAAGCAAGTTGTGCCAAGGAATCCATTCTGGCTCTTAATGTGTACCAAAGAATTAACTTCCAGCCGTTTGCATAATGCTAAATTGCTGTGGCTGTTTCTCTCTGTGGTCGCGCTGACAGTGGGAGAGCAATAGATTGAGCCAAGGCTATGTTCTTAAGCGTGATTATAAGCTTCAATCATTCAGTCATGGCATTAGCTTTGATTAAAAGTGCATGGATGCACACCAACTATATTGAAATGAACCAGCATAATGGGGAAATCTGTTCTTAGGATTAATTTAACTTCTCACAGGCATAGGGTCATTTCAAAGTCATGCTAGATTCCATGTAATACAAAACAATTCACTGGTCTTTGTTTTTGTTTTTTTCCTTCAGATATTGTAATTGTAATTACATTGGTAATAGGAACATGTATCAGACGTTTGGTAAAGTCACCTTGTACAGTGTGAAAGGTTTTTTTGTTGTTGTTTTTTAAGTTGTTTGTTTGTTTGTTTTTTAATGAGAGACTGTTTCCTTTCTGTCTTTTATTTATTTATTTTTGTTGTTTTAAAGGCAATTATCTTCTACTGTGCCCTTGATTAGCATGACACGCCTATCAGCTCTTGGTTCAAATAGATCCAATAAAAAGCGTTTATCTGGGGGAAGTCACCTTGACACGCAGTCGTTCAGAGGATGAATTCTTACATGTTGTCCTTTTCATCTACAACCTCGCCGGCAATGTTTCACATTCAGTGTAACACTTCACAACAAGCAGCCTTACAGGCGCAGTATAAATATTATAGGGTTCTAGCGATACAGTTCCCGGAAGGGAGGGAGGGTGTATCATTGGAAACGCTCAGTCGGTAGTTAGAGTGGTGCCAGTTTTAAGCATGACCTTGTGATAAGAGCGAAGGAAACTTGTTCACTTTAGCGATAGAGATGTTATGTTCACAGCTTAGCAAAAAAAAGATGATCCTCTCACCTCTTATCTACATTTCATGTTTGGCACCATGCTCTCAGTGATGGCAGGTTGTGATATTAGATGGAAGGGTTGAAATGGAATATCTTGGAAAGACTCGACAATGATAGTATTTGGGTCGAGCAGTGCATTATATCATGCGGCCTCATCGATGGCATAATAAGAACGACGTGAGCAAACTATTACACGCTCCTGCATTTTGATTGATCATTTTTTATGTAATGCTCTACTCGGTTCACACAACGTTGTAACCAATTCCTCCGTTTAAAAAAAAACAACAAAAAAAAAGATCGCTATATTTACGGTTCTGTCGTCTTTTTGACAGCGTGTGCTTAGTTTTTCTACTTTGGCGTGAAGTAAATAATCCACTTTGTTCACGTTCATTATACCTGCGATTGTATTTCACATGCGTCTTGTCAGTGACGGCTGATGACACGTTATATAGGTGTTCGTGATGCTGGATGAAAAACATCAGCCAAAATGGAGAACAGATGTTACGCCGCGGCTGCGGTTCTCGGCATACAGTGCCGCCCACAAACATGGCGGACGAGGACTACACTCCCCAGCCATGCCCGCTCGAGTCCGCCGGAGTATTGAGTACGAACACCTGTGCCGCACCAAAGGTTATAAAAGGCCTCATTAACTTCAGCGTCTCGCGAAGTAAACGCTCAGCAGCCTCGTCTCTGTCGTATACCAAGCCGTATATCTAACCTCGTTTAGATATTAGCATTGTTTGTTGACTACAATACTGCCTAATCCCAGTATTACCTGTTTGCCTGATCATCTGACCTTGATTATCTGCCGTACTACGTCTTTCGTCTGCCCCACGCACTCTGGACCGGTATGAATCTATAGTCTGGAGCAATTGAAAGAATTCAGCTATAGTCCGACTTCTACAGTACATATCGCTCTGTGTATTTTTCTTATGCCCATCAGTCCAACCATAAGAAAAATCAAGTAATCCAATATGGATGTTAAAACCGTTAGCATATTAATGTCTTATTATTTTTGAATGATGCAGGGGGCATACTAGCCTGTTTAACTATTTCCATACGCCTGCATGCATCCTGATTTTGCACCTCGGCTGAGTTTACAGGCTTTCAGAATCGGCACTTATCTGAATCGAGGCCTTCCACCTAATGTCACAAATCAATGGGATCGTAATGGTTGATCATTAATTCGGCTACTGCGTCATCAGTCACTACTGCTTTTTGCTCATTATTATTTCAGTAGTTTGGCCTTTATGTGATGGGTGGTTATTGGCATGGCTGGGTCTCTGAAATGACCCGTGCATTGACGAAGTGGGTGTTTTTAAAGCAAGGTTGTAAGACTGCACTCTTCTTTATTAACTTGAAATGTTTGCTTTATTAAGTTCATTGATCTGATTATGATTATGTACCCTATATGTGTGTGTGTTAGAAAGAGAGGAAGAGAAAACGACAGAGACAGCACCTGCAGTAAGAGCAAGCAGCAGGATGGGGGTCAATAAATTTGATGAACTGGGTGTTGTTAAGACCGTGAGACTGCATTCAGATTTCTTAACTAGAAATGTGTGGTTTGTGTAAGGCATTAGGTTTATCGAGGAGACGATGGGCGTATTTTGCTGCGTGCGCGAGAGAAAGAGAAACGGAGAGGTCTGCGTGTGTCTAAGGGTCGTTCAGATAGCGTTGTGTGAGATGCGATGCAGATGATGTATAGAATCTGTGTTATACCCAGTGTTGTGAAACAGCAATGTGGTTGCTTCATGCGCCTTGAGTGCCAGGATTATATCAGGATTATCCACAGAATGCATCAGACAACATGGTTTCCGTTTAAAGATTATATGCACAAGCATGCATTTACTTGTGTGGGTGGATTTTCCATAACGTTCTGTGATGTTCTTTACGTCCAGTTTTATGCAAAAAAAAGATGGTAGCCACATCAATTTGTGCCGTTTTATACATTTCTTTAAAGGTGCCAGGTTCAGCGTGGTCCACATACGTTGTGACATAATGAGGGATTTTGTTCGGTTGATGTGATGTGGCTTGGGAGGACGGATGCACTTGTATCTGGTCGAAATGATCCTTCTGTGTCTGGTTGTATTATGCACTTTGAGTTTCAAGACTATACAAAAAAACAAGCTTATAATACAAGTGTAAATGGGTTTCAAATGTAAATGGCTCTCCAAGGCACATTTGACAACCAGATAACATCCTAATACATTACATTGGTACACACATGCTGAAAGCTTAAGAAAATTTCAAAAGGGAACAACAACAACACAAACAAACCAACTGAGACCACTGTAAATTGTTAAGGAGCTGTTATCATGTCATGTAATGATGTGATTCTTCAAGTGGATTACCGTCAGGCAAACCGGAGATGCGTGTCGCGTGCGTTGTTAAAAATCTTCAGAAATACGATCTAGATACGAGACGCATCAAACAACCGAATAAAAACAGGGTCCGAGATGCCAGAGAAATGTATTGTTTGCCACGTTCGAGAACCAAAATCTGTTCTAATCATAACCATGGTGGTCGGTGACTTTCATACCGTACTCGGGGAAGATATTTAAGGAATAAATCATGCCAGGGTGCTCAGAGTTGGCATGTTCTTCCGGTGCTTTAGGGGTTTCCTCCGGGTTCTCCAGTCCAAAAACATGCTCCGTAGCCTGATTGGCATCTTCAGATTGTCCGTAGTATGTGAATGGGTGTGCGATTGTGCTCTATTATGGGTTGGCATCCCATCTAGGGCGTCCCCTGCCTTGTGCTCCGAGTTCCCTGGGATAGGCTCCAGACTCTCTGTAGCCCTGTATAGGAGAAGTGGTCTGGAAAATAGATGGATGGAAAACATGACAGGAAGTGCTATTATATATATATATAAAAAAAAAAAAGATTCAAAGCTGAGTTAATATTCCCATCCCAGACTTGTTTTTTTTTTTTGACATAACAGTACTTCCTTAAGTGTTTTGTTGTGCAGCGTGAAGATAACATACTTTGCAAGAAACAAAAAGCCTATTCAAGTGGAACGGCTTTTTGAATTGCGAATTCTAATGCTCCAACCGTCTTTTTGGAGACAAGTTAAGAGTTATGAGCTCATACATCTTGTTATACGGCCACCAAAATAGTGGCTGTGGCGGAGCTACAAATCTTCTCATGTTGCCCCTATGGAAAGCCGAACTGTTCGACTAGCTCGCTATGGTGTGTGACACTGTCTACCGGGCTTAATCCCAATTCTCTGAGTAATACTAAAATAATAGAGAAGAGAAACACGCTGCCGTTGCTGTGTTATTATCAACGTACCCATGACCAGCTGCCTTCTCCATTTTCCAGGCTTAATATGCTTCCTCACACTATAATATATTAATGAGACTCTGCATCACTCTGGGAATTAAATGGTTCTGTTTCAGTAAGCGCCAATATGCAATAATGTGAATACATTAGTTTACGAAACGAGTAAACTTTCTTAAGGCTTTTCTGAAAATTAAAAATGTGCGCTGAGTTATGAACAGATAGTTGACACATTATACTAATTTCATACCGTTTCATGAGCTCGCCGCTATATCATTTATCATCGTCTTGCGCATTCGTCAACGCCGATCTCGGAAAGGAAATCTGCAGCACTGAGAACGTTACAAAGTTAAAGGGGAAAACAAGCCTCTGGCATAACGCTCATTAAAGAGACCACTAATAATGAGCAGTATGCTCGACATTAACTGGACATTAATAAGGAGACATGATCAGAAGTACTCTCCGTTTTTTGCAGACTGTATCCGTGTAGAGTTCAGATGGTGTTCAGGTATGTGGAGAAGGACGGTTATGTGTGAGTCTAATATAGATATCTACTGTATCATGGCCGCTCGGTACGGTCCATCGTATTGGTAGTCGAAGAAACAGTTTCACTGGTTTTACTTTAGACCTTCTTAAATCCTTTTGTGCAGGTTATCTAGGCAAGGTAACTGGACGTGCTATGAAATGTAAGCATTCGCTGTGCAGTCTCTAGCACTTTCAAGTCCTCTAGCTGTCTCAGTACTTTCCCCCTGTGTGACTATAAACCTAATTTCCCAAGCAAAGGTGACTATAGCAGCAACCTCACCACATTCCTTGTCTTGGAAAAGCATTGCTCGAGCTGCTGTTATTTCCCAGAGTCGTTCACTAAAGTGTTATGATTGTTCTCGTGGCTTCTCATCTCTTATTTAGATGTGTCAGTTAATCAGCGTTAGGGTTTAAGATGTGTTAACATGCCCTGAGGCAAGACTGGCCTTTCATTCCTCACCACTGATGTCACGTGCACCGTCGGCCTGGCCTCAAGAGAAAAGCGAATCAGTGGCTAATTAGCAGTCATTTGCAGTGCGGGCATCCTGGACTGCACCAAACACAAGTGGGACTGAGATGCCCTCTTTGTAGTGGTTATTGTGATTATATGACACGTAGCAGTGCTGCTGATAGAAAATGGAAATCTAATTTAGCCTAAGTGGAGAGGCGAGCGTGAAGGATGGAGGAGGAATTGAGTCGATGAATAGGAAGGGAAGCAAAGTGGGAGATTTAGCTGAAGCTCTTGATCTTTTAGGAGAATTTTGGTTGGGTTGAGAATTGAAAGCTGTTAAACTAGTTATTAGCTGTCAAAGAGTTATTTCCCTAATGTATACGTTCTCTAATCCAACCTATAGGGTAGTACTACCTATATATTGTGGTACTTCTTAAAATTTTTTTTTTTTTTTTTTTCTTTTTCCAAGGCAAATGCAGACCTGTTGTGCATTTTGTGTAGGAGCTCCACATTCTGATGCAAGTTGTCAGTCAGAAATATGCACCAAAAAAAAAAAGTTGTTTCTTTGCTTTCCTGCACCCGTCAACTGTTTGAGCAGCAGGTCAATAGTGTAAATGAGGAAACATTTCAGTTTCTATGACGGACCTTAGATAAGGGATTTGTAAAAGGACAAGGGGTAGGGGGGTTATTCCGGATTATCCCTCTTAGGGTTGGCAGGTCTGCAACTTACCCATGTTGTTTGCTAACAATACAGTTTGGTCTGACTAGCTACCAGCTGTCAAAACATACATCAAGCTGGTCGTGCTGGCCAACCATCATCCGCAGATGGTCATATTTTCCATCTTCCTTATTATTGACAAAATTTTGGGACAGTTTTCAAATTGCCTTAATGTTGTGTTATTTTATTTTAAAAATAACTGTTTGTGTAGCACTACCCAGATTGTCCAGCTCGGAATGTGTTTTGGCAGCTGGTAGCTGGTCAGATTTTCGAGCAAGGTAGTTTCTGGTGAGACAGATTTCCCGACACTAAGACATACAATAATGAAGGCGAAGCTAAAACCCGTGCTCAGCAGTAGGAGTTCCCTTTGAGAATACCATGCGGCAGCAAAGGTTTTTTTTGTTTGTTTTTGTTTTTTATTGAAGCATTCCTCGTTTTAAGTCAGGAATTAATGCTTGGTTAAGCATTCTTCCTTGGGTATCAATGAATCAGGTCACATGTGGCCTCCTTGTTCTTGAAGTGCTGTTCAGATTGTCATTGAGGAACTTGAGGGCAGCTTTTTAACACTTATCCATAACCAGTAATGCATTCTGGGATTCAAGGGCAGTTGCCAGCATTCTTCAGCTCTGTTGGGGCAAATTATCTCCATGACAATGGACAGGACAGCTGGCTAGCTGGTAACATGCAGGATATGGAAAGCTGAGGTTGTACACACACACGTACATATATACAGGATGCATGCATACAGATATTTCCATACAAGAATATCAAATCAATTGCAGTTTTGGGAATTAGCATCATTACAAGTGACAAAGTTGGTACTAGTGAATTAGCGAATGATTTCCAGTCGTGAGTTGCTAGCTCTGCGTTTTAAATAAAGTTGCTTAGACAGTAAATAGCTAGATTGTGGTGAAGTAGCGTTGTTTATTTGCAGTTGGTTGGAAGCACAAGTGACTCCAAAGTTTATTAGCTGGTAAAGAATATGCTCTTTCTTACAACGACCTTAAGAAATTACTTTGCATTTCTGGATTGTGTGGAACGTATATAAATGAATTGAATGAGTGTGATTGCCTAGACGAGGTCATCAAGGGGAAGGTCAGCTGGATTCTTATAACCGTTTACAACTAGCCCATTTTAGCGCTGTGCTATTTCTAGTCGAGTAGTCATGTTAGAGGGATGTGTTGTCTTGATACACTTGTCTTTCTAGACTGTTTCAGGCAAAACAAAGCTGTTTACAGTTGTAGTGGTTTTTTAGTGTTAAAAAGTTTTTTAGTTAACTGTTCTGGAATAAAATGCGAGAAAAAAAAGAGAGATTGTTTTGAATTTTTATTTATTTATTTATTTATTTATTTATTTTTACAGCACCCCAGTACTTTACTAACAGTAGCACAAGAAGAAATCATGGCTCTAGAATCCATATAATTAAAGTACATTTTGCCATGTTGTTTGTAATGAAGTAAACACATTTCCCTAAAGTTTAGATCTAAAGTGGAGTACATTATAGCTTAGCCTTCACAACATTTCCCATTGCACATTGGTAATATGCGTGATTCCACAACCGGGGTTGCCATTAAAACTTTTTCAACATTGAATCCATGGGAACATGCATTTAATAATCTCAGGCAATTTTTTTTTTTTTTTTTTCCTGACACTGGCTGCATTTTAAATGTGCCTAAGTGCATAACAGGGTCAAAAGTAACACAGACTGTGTTTTTTATAGAACATAGAATTACGGTTAACTTATGTACATGCTAATGAAATGCAAGCATTAAGTGCATTCTGATGATTTACTTTATTTATATATGTATATATTTCTCATAATCTATAATGGATGACTCATGGATGTTTCACACATTAGGCTTTTTTGATGTATTTTGATAGCTGTATTTCAAGGTGAAATGTAATCATGATTTATATATATATATAGATAGAGAGAGAGAGAGATAGATAGGTATTTTATTAATGTTTGAAGTTATTTATGGGCATAGCTTGTCGTGTAGGACATTTTTCCTATATTTAAAATGTCTTTTCCCGTTTCCATTACATACATAATTTGTAAATGTAATATCAGTGGGAAACAAATGGCACCCCTACAGAAAATGAATCGCCCACACAGTCACGCTTAGTTTATAGTTTCCTATGTTTTCACTATATAGCACTATTCTGGAGTGTTTTTTTTTAAGACCAGATTTGGACAGAGGGTGGTATGAGACTGCTGTGTATCTCATTCTCTCTGCATGCACTGTGTGGCATATGTAATAAATATCACTGCAGGGGCACTTTTCTAGACTTACTCACTTTCTTTATTTGAGGGCTCTGGCTCTTTGCCCTTTGAAATCTGGTGCCAATAAGGCCCAAGATCAAATGATCGCTGAGGTTTTTGGCACACACTGACAGTTAAATTTAACCATTGTAAAACAACATCTGGAAAATTGCTCTTGACCTCAGGGGTTTGTATATCTTGAAAGTTGTGCTGCCTCTTGTTTAGCGTTCGTGCTAAGAATCTCGTGGGTAGAAACTCCAAAGACACACACACACACACACACACACACACACACACACACACACTGCGAGTTTTGCCTTTTTATTGCAGCTAAATATTTGAACACAGGACTATTTCGACGCACCATATGCCAGAGCTGAAGTCGAGCTCGGCAAGCTCTGTTGAGCAGAATGAGCCGGATGTTGTTCGCAATCTCTCGGTGATTAAGCATGGGAGGGTACGAGATTGCAACGTCGAGAGACTATAATAGAAATGAAATCAATGCAGAACAACACAAAAGTGACTATTCGGAATGTCTCCTTCATGCACTCGCATTTCAATTGATTTTACTCTTTTTGTACTACAGTTGAAGGACCCAATTTCTTTGCTTGAGAAAGCATACAGAATGGACGGTAATGTGGGGATTCTCGACTGGGTGGTGTTACAGGCTGTAGTAAGCCAGTCGCTGTTAACACACCCAGCTTCAGTGAGCCAACAGGGAGAGTAACTCTATCTAAATTCCTACTGATATTTGTGCGCATGTTAAATGATGTTTTTATTTAGTTATTTTCTAAAATTCCTGGATGCTGAACAGAACTAGCTTGTCCAGTGGACATTTTCAAACCAGGCATAGACTTGTATAGAATTGCACAGACAGCGTAGAAATGTAGGGCGAAGGTAAAAAAACGACACAGATCTTTATAACAATGACGTGTTCTAAACATCGGATACAAACGGATAACGCAACACCTAGCCTGTTGTTTGAATGCTTTATAAGGATTATTCAGACTGTCCGATGATTATAAGAAGATTATGAACAATGTATTAAAATTATATTCGAAATATTAGGTTGTAACCTGTAGAGCAGGAACAAGTAAAAACAATGATGCATTCATACAAAATGATGGATAACTATTAATATTTTTGATTATTTAGATCCACGGGTATTTTTGCGTTTAATGTACAGTTTAATATTGACAACTGAATAGTTTCCAGTTGTGGCCTAATGGAGTGACGAAGCGATAGCACAGTAATGTACTATATCCAGACATTTCACTTAAAGGTGTCATGTTATGCTTTATAATAGTCTCCTTTTTTGGGAGTTTGTGCGTGTATAAGATCTGCAAAGTTACAAACCTCAGTGACTACGTTTACATGGACAGCAGTAATTCGAAATATTGACCTTATTCGGAATAAGACAGTATTCTGATTAAGGTGTTTACATGAGTCGCTTTTAGAATATTCCTTTCATGTTCCTGTTTTACATGCTATAGAACATAGATCGATTTACGGCACACGTCATTACGGCGCCGCGCCACGCCGCGCTGCGCCGTCCGACGTTCCCTCCAGATATGTTTCAGGCAGCCTGAGAATAGAGGTACTGCAATATGAGAAAAAAAGAATTCGTTTCTTTGAACATTAAAGCATGTTAACGTATTCTATTACACCCATTAAACAAAAATAATGAACTTTTAAAAAGCGCTATATGACCCCTTTAAAGACAATTATTCATTTTAGCAGGAACTACATGCGATAATTGTTTAGTCAGTAATTGAAGCTTTACACTTTAGAAGAAACGGAATTTGGCTGGAATATTTGACCTCTGAGAACATAGCTTCCTTATTTAGAGTAAGGCGGCTAATTTAGATTAGCCTTGGGCTCATTTATTAGAAGACTCAATCCCAGTGTTAACATGACCAGGAGTCTCATTTGTGATGTCTTCAGCTTGACGTTTATTGGCAAATGACATGTCATTGGTACCACAGTTTGATGTTTGAAAAATAATGGTCGTGTGTCAATTAAAGTAAAACAAAGGCTGCAGTTTCGGGACAGTAGATCAGCGTTCAGAAACACTTACGCATGCGAAAATGGCCATTATCAGTAATTATAGATATAGATGAGGCATGATGCATATAGATGAGGCATGATGCAGTCTTTGGTAAACAAAACATTGTGCTGGGAAATGTGCTGAATACTGAAATGTGGAATTCATGACATTTATTATATAGATTTGTTATATATTTGTTCCGTAAATATCTTGTATTTATTCTCCTCTGCAGTCCAACTCTACAGATCTGTTTTTCTTGCGTTTCTTGCTCATTCATCTTCAGTAACCGCTTTATCCTGGTCAGGGTCTGGTCAGGAACACTGGGCGTGAGGAAGGTATAAACCCTGGATAAACGCTAGTCCATGCACACACACTTAGTCACACCTAGAAGCAATTTAACATAGTCAGTTCACCTACTTTCTCTTGGAAGGCAGGAGGAAAGCAGAGAACACAAAGGAAACCCGCTCGGGCTACGGGAAAAACACGAGAAACTCCACGTAGACGGTACTCTGAGCTTAGGATCGGGATTTGTCCTGAGAATCCTGTGACATGTCACAAAATTTACACGAACGTATTTGTTAAAAACGTCTTCCTGCATCTGCCAAGCTCTAATAATAATTCCTGTTTCTATTATACAACAGCAGGCGTTTTGCATAAGATCTTGTGAATAGAAACCTATCGATCTTCTCTGAGGTTTTCTCAGCTCTTTACTGGTATTTAAACCTCTTCTGACACAACATCCTGAAACAGCATTCCTCACCTGTAACTGGCAGAAGATTAACCCGGGCCCACGCTCAAGAAGAGCCTGTTTAAAGGATCCGCTACATCGATCCCCTGATGGATTTAATGAAGCTCATTGCACATGTCCATCATGGGTCAGCACTCACGTTTAATGGAGTGCGATGCCCATTAGCCGCTGGTTTCCTAATGGTTTTGATGAACTATGATTTTGTCTCTGGCGCTTTCCGCCGTCCCGCTCTCCTCCTTCTGCCTGCAGTCCAAATGTGTATTTTCGAGCTTCATTCTCAGCATGAGAATTGCTTTCCGCTGTTGGCAGCGTCTCAGTGGAAGCTTAGGTAGTCGTTTGCAGGCTTTGTGTTGCCTCGGCAGGCCTTACTCTTCAGTTAGATGCATTTATGCTCACAAGACCTTCACGAGCATCCAGCACAGGGGGATTAAAAAGTAGAACTTTGCTGGTCCAACTTTTTTCAATTCTTCGTGTGTGTGAGTGCACGTCAGTGAGAGAGAGAAGTTATGAGAAATGGATAAGGCGCAAAAGAGTGAAAAAGCTTGCCTTACACTCTAAAAGCGATATCAAATAGCCATTTCTCCACTCTGCCTCTGATACAGATCAAAAATGCATGAGAACGCATAAAAGAGGCCAATTTGCCATTTGAGGACAAAATACACCAGGAAACGAGTCCCACACGGCTCAGCTGTACACTACATGTGGTCTGAATGGTAAGACAGATTTCACAGAAACAGGGTGACTACACATGCTTCATTGATTGCTCACGTGCTCCAACACACACACACACACACACACACACACACACACCCATTAATCATCCGACCATGTGGTGTGTGTGTGTGTGTGTGTGTAGCCCCTTCAGGGAGGACCGTGTCTCATGTCAGGCTGTCAGTGTTACTTAGAGATTAGGTGTTTGATTCGCTGCTCATCTTGTTCTCCCTTAAGGTAGTGCTAAATAAGCTAACTGCATATGATCTTGTAAAACCAGCTGTTATTTTCTTCACGCCTGCAGGCAAGAGCTCTGTGTCACTCAAATGTCAGTCTGAAGATGAATCCTGCTCAGTATCTGCTCTCGGTGCTCTTCTCCGCTGTAGAGCTGAACGTCCAGGCTGTGTGAAATGTGTGTGATGCGAATAGTGAGTCTGGTGTTAATTTGCTGGTTGCTACTAGGCTTGTGCGATATGTTTTACTTTTTTATTTATTTATTTATTTACTTACTTACTTACTTATTTAATGTCCAGAAAAAAAACAAGCATTTTCATAATTTCCTGTTTAAGAACAGGACTGTTAGTTCTGTTAGTTAGACTGTTAGTCGAACAGGACATGTTCGACTAACGTCCACATGATTAACATTTTCTCTGTTAATTCGCTGCTGTTTGAACATGTCTGATTGTTGGCCCGTGCAGGAGATCATTTAAAAAAAAAATAATAATCATTTTCTAATTAACATCAATCATTAATATTGGTGAGTTTAAAACAACTGCTGAAAATCCTTCCAAATGAATGTCTATCGCTTATCTCCCGTTTCATTTCGGAGGAAAATAGGATATTTTTGAGTGAGAACTCGACTAGCGTAATCCAATGTTCATCTGTAGAGCCCCGACATAGAAAATACGCATAAAGGTTAGCACGTCTGGTCGTATTATAGGTCTATTACATGTAATATAATCCCAGGAAGCGTCGCTGGATATCATGGCAATATAAAATCACATAATCTTTGCTGTGTTTTTTGGTATTCTTCTGAAAAGTTAGCATCTGGGTGTTGCATTAACATCACAGGAGGACTTTGTTGGCACTGTTATAATGGCGTTAAAATCAGTAAGCTTACTCTTGGAGGATAACTGTCAGGTTTCACTGTTAGCTCCTAAAAACAAAAGATCAAGACCTTCTTTTCTCACTCACCATTTTCCAGAGACGTCCGATGTCATGTTAATGAGAAATCCAATGTAGATTCAGTGCAGACACCAAAGATTGAACTCACACTGGCAGGTTAGTCCGAAACAGACCAGAAACAGAAAAATTGGTAATGGGAAAGCTGTCGTGCGGACCGGGAAGCGCACCGTGGTAACGAACCCGAGACTACCTGTCGGAGTTTGGTGCGAGCTCGGTCGCACTGGAACCGAGCTACGATTCCCGTGAATGAGAACGCAACCCGTACTCGGGTCCGCACTTTCCCCACGATGTAAATTAACCTGTGCGTGTGTTTTAGTCGACGACGACGTCGTTATTTTCCACAAATCATAGTTTGCACCGGAATGATAAACCAAATAAGAAATATGCCGAGTCGCGTCGTGTCCTCATCGCGTAAGATGAACGCAAATGCACCGTCAGGTTAAAAAAAACTGCCTGTGCGTTGTGAATCTCACCAAGCTCAAATGTGTTGTCTGTTTTAAAAGTCTCCTTGCAAGTTTTGTAAGTAGACTAGCGCTATAATTTTTACACTTGCGTGTACCTTTTTCCGTAGCGGATTCACCGCAACACTTCAGTGAGCCGTACAATTAAGTTTCTCCTTGAGCAGTGAAATTGTTTGCGCTTACTTGTTTTGCAGCACCCTACTTAAATTCGCAATTGTCTGTCTTAGAAGTACATGCTAGCACTTATACCAATCAGCTTCAGTCTGTAAGGAACAGATTCTCCAAGAACTTTGTGTCATTGCAGGTTCAGCTGTTTTGCAAGATGCTCTGGATAAGAGTTTCTGCCAAATGCCTAAATTCAAGTGTATTGTGCAGACTCAGAGCTATGATAAACATGCTGGAGACATTCTCGAATAAACGAGGTCGCACTGCTTCTAATCCTGAGAAGAATATGGATTTAACATGTCCCATGCCTGCTGCTGAACAGTGACGGTTACACTTTCCCGTACTGCTGTGGAGGACTGGAGGAGCTTAAGGAAGAGGCTCTAGGTGTATCCTGGGTTTATCCTATCCATGATGTTTCCTGGAACATGAGAAGCATAACGTATAGATGCATCTCTAGAGGAACTTCATGCTATGTATGTTCAATTCAATCAATTTTATTTGCGTCGCATTTAAAAAATAAGCACTGTAGCAAAGAAAGTCACCAACCCTCTTCCTTGAGATCTACCTTCTTACAGGTTTCATCTCCAAACAAAATCTAACACAGCTATTCAAGAACTTCTTAAGGCAACGATTAGATGGTCAGGTGGGCACGATTATGGTCGGCGCTAAAGTTTTCAGGAAGGTATATCTGGAAAACAGGGTTGGTGCCCACTGGTTTACAGAAATCCATCCAGGAGCCACTGCTGTTTGTCCTGATCCTAATCCACCCCGGATACTCACCTGAACACTAACATGCCTGTTTCCTGTTTCTCTTTAATTCACTCGGTATATTTCTGCAACTCAATTAGTTCTGTTCTTTGCAAGGTCTTTTCATGTAGAAGCTCCGGGCGTTATTTTCCTGGTTCTGACCTTTTT
This sequence comes from Ictalurus punctatus, assembly GCF_001660625.3. Classification (NCBI taxonomy): domain Eukaryota; kingdom Metazoa; phylum Chordata; class Actinopteri; order Siluriformes; family Ictaluridae; genus Ictalurus; species Ictalurus punctatus. The sequence continues at coordinate 3,952,166 of NC_030433.2, read as the reverse complement.
GCGTTCTATTTTTTCCTCTATACTGCTCTGTTTGCCTGATTGTTTGACCTTTGCTTGTTTTTTTACTACAATTCTGCCCGGAGATTTGGACTTTTAATAAAGATTACTCTGGCGCTTACATCCATTTGCCTCCAGTTTATTACAAAGAAAAACTCCCCTTGTGAAATCTTGAGAGGAGCCAAGGTCCTGCTTTATGTATTATAAATGATAAAAACGTGCAGAAGAGTGAAGGCAAACAGTACAAAGTGTGTCCAGGTGCCTAGCATTTTTTTTTTTTTTTTTGAATATAACAGATATTAATTCTTTGAGGGGGCAGGTTGGCTTTGTGGTTAGCACATTTGCCTCACACCTCCAGAGTTGGGGGTTCGAATCCCACCTACGGCCTTTGTGCTCAGAGTTTGCATGTTCTCCCCGTGCCTTGGAGAGAGGTTTCCTTTGGGTACTCTGGTTTCCTCCCCCAGTCAAAAGACATGCATTGTGGCATTACCAAATTGTCTGTAACGTGTGAATGGGTGTGCGATTGTGCCCTACGATGGGTTGTCACCCCATCCAGGATGTCCCCTTGTTCCCTGAGTTCCCTAGGATAGGCTCCAGACTCGCCCGTGACCCTGTGTATGATAAGCAGTATCATGCTTCATGTTTCAAGAGTCCATGTCCATGTCTGGTGTAACTCAAAGTATGCCTCTAACACTACACCACCTAACTGGGATCCACTCTTGCAGGTTCTTGTACCATTGTTTAACCCATAGTGACTATAACTGCATAACTCCTACACATACTTTATACAGTCCTACCCCCCCCCCCCCCCCCCCCCCCCTTCTCCCAGCTTTCCTCACTGAGACTCTGCCATTCCCCTTATATGATGCCCCAGAGAATTTGTAACGCTGGTTGGTCACCTCTCTCTCTTTTAATCCAACACCTCCCAGGAGTAGCTAGATGAGGTTAAGGATGGGTGACTGGCCAGGGCATTCAATTACAGACTGCAATGTCTGGTTTGTCTCCAAATAACACGTACACAACTTTGTGTTGGATCTCTAACATATTGGACATTGCTTGATTAAAAAAAAAAAAAAGTAAAAAGATGGCTAAGATATGCCCACATTAGTACAGAATAAAACTTACAGCTTCTTACCAGTCTAGAAGACCATAAGGCTAGTGGATTTAGCACTGCAAGACTTGCTTGTTTTTTTACATTTACTGTAAAACATATACACAGTATATTATACTGTACAAAAACGTTACATAGGGCAACTAAATGTCAGGCAACTATAAACACCTCACGCCATCTTGTGGAAAATCGCAAATTTAATTATTATTTGAACATTTGGTTAGGTCTAAACTCTTATACACACACAGATTCAGTTGAGGTTTTGACCTGAACCATGGGTCGAGTATGTGAGACACTGATCAGTTCTCTTGCAGTTAGGTCACCTTGATGACCGGAAGGTGCTTGTTTGTTTAACATACCTGTTGAACCCTGCTTGACGGTACTGTTTAATGAATGAGGCTCACAGTGCATGAGCCTGGGAGCTCTGGATGGTGACGAAACCAAACGATCAGCTCCTTGCTTTGCTGCGTAGTAAAGTGGTGCTCAGTTAAATGCTTTATTGTATCGATTGGGCCCGCCTGTCATTTGTGCTACATCTGCCTGTTGAATATGGATGTCCAGGGAACAAGAGGCAGTTCCACTTTACCTCTTTGCACCCCCTTTCCTCCCATTCCCACGTCTCTCTCTGGCTTGTTCACGCTCTCCTTTCAAATCACATCCAACTAATGCACCAAACTCTCACTCAATTTGCCTCTGGCATTTTTATTTCTTATGTGTATTCTGTCTGCTTTTCAAGTGCCTTAAAGACTGGCACTCACAATTTTTAATGCGCCAGGGTCCTCTCAGCCTCCATACTACCCTTCACATAATTGTCCCTCCTTCTCATTTTCATTCTCTCTTTCACCTCTGACCGCTTCTTTACAGTCTCCAAACATGTATTCACAAAAACGTGAATAGTAGGCGCACTATTAATGCTTGCCAGGAAGGTTCACAGCACGAACGTTTGAGACTAGAGGTGTGCATTGGTACCGAGATCCTATGGGAGATGATGGAAAAAGTTTTACTAATTAATACCATATTAATTAACATGCATTTAGAGCTTTAGTAACTACCTGGTTAGAGGATAGTGATTTAAATTAGGCTACTAGTTTGTTGATATTTTGGGAATTAGTACAAACTACATGTGTTAGAAAATGTTGCAGGTAGAAACCAACAAAATGAAATAAAAAGAGTCATCTCTATTTTTCTCAGTTCTGGCATTTCAATCTATCTGTCTGGGGTTTTTTTTGTTTTGTTTTTTTAGATGTGTTTTCTAGTGTTTCCATGGGTCTAGTGGTAGAAAAAAAAAATCCGGTTTAGGCCATGGTTAAAATCTGCTTTAAATCTGAATACAGGTGCATTGTACATAGCATCTGTACAGTGTCTATTCTGCCTCCACGTTATGGTGTCTTCTATAAATGTTTTTTTGTTGTTGTTGTTCTTATTTCTCTTATTTAATTCTTATTCTGATGTGTCCTGCTGTCATATTTGTGTATGTACCGGAAGCTTCAAGTCAAGTTCCTTGTGTGTGTGAGTGTCGCGGATTTCCCCTCGCACCGAGCAGCGTGCTCAACAGCAACAGCGCGCACTTCCGGGTTGCCGTTGACACGCGTGTTTTGTTTTGGTTTCTGTCCTGTCTCCGTTCCTGTTGTGTTGTTGGTTATTTCCTAAATGTCTCCGCTGTTTGTTTCCCAGTTTGCTTTCGTTTAGTATTTAAACCCCTCGTGTGTCTTTGTTCGAGGCGAAGCGTCGTGCGTTTCTGCGTTTTGCCGCCGGAGCCATAGCGAGCCTTTGATGTTTGTCCTCGTTTCCCGGTGTTTTGATCCCGTTCTCGTCCTCGGTTGTCGTCTGAGCCCCGTTTATGCCTGTTTGCCGATCACCTGACTCCTCGCTTGTTTTTTGGCCGCGTTTGTGCCAGATTTATCTCCCTGTCTCTTTATAACAGCTTGGAAGAATGGCTATGTGGATAGCTCTATGACTTCTCATTCTGGTGTCTGATTGCTCAACACTGTCCTTAGAAGCCATTTAGCAAATTACCCAGTGCGTTCCATAAAAGCCCACGTCCGCAATAAGACCCCAGACTGAGATGTCATAATGACAGTCTGAACACGAACGGGCAGCTGTTTATTATGCTATTTTCCACTCTCTTACTGGGAACACACATCTGATTCGCTCGGCGAGAACAGTAAATAGACAAAAATCCTGCATCCTATCTTCCCCTCCTTCCTTTGCAGAAGTAATCTTAGCTTTCCAGATGGTGGCATGTCAGTGGCGGATGTTAAGTCTCAAGAGAGTTGCGCATGTGAAAGCACTTTGATCTAGAAACTTTTGATTAATTACAGAATGGCACGGGACAGGAGGATTTACAGCGCTCATCTTTCCGCTGCATGTTTGTTTTAGGAAGCGAGCAGCAGGGCAACACGGGCAGCGTCACCTCAGGGATTAATTCTCTCTTTCGTCACGTCACACAGCTGGACTCAAATCTCAAGAGGGACAAAATGTGCAGCCAGTGAAAACATCTGTAATGCTGTTGAACCCTTAATGGATAGTTTAACTCTTAGCGTATGCTTATTCTCATAAACAAACAACATTCTTGTTGTTTCTGGGGTTCACGTTTTCCTTTTGCAAACGCAGTCGTATCTCCCAGGCTTAGATGAATTCATTTACATCCCTCTATCTTTTTTTTTCTTTTTTTTTCCATACAGATCATGTGATCGTATGTTTTTCATGTGATCGCAAAAGGGCAGTTTTATATTAAGCCCTGAAATTGCACATCCACGCGATATGGTGAAAAAAATGTGATCACATGTAAAAACAAATGTCAGATATAATATGTGAAGCGTCTAAAAACTGCGTGAATCATGATTATTCACATGTGAATTCCACGTGACTTTTATGTTAAGGGTGTGCACCTGCATCCAACGCCTTCCTTCTCTCTCTCTCTCTCTCTCTCTCTCTCTCTCTCTCTCTCGCTTTCAGTCTGACATTTAGTGGTGTTTAAACACTATTTAATTCACTCCAGCCATGAGAAGCTATGAAGAAGAAAAAAAAAATCCAGACAGGGCTTTCGGTTGCCAGGAAACCCTGGACTAACCTCTCACTTCCTCTCAGCATGGAATATGAAGGATCTCTGTCAGGACCGTTGCGCAGTCTAACAGATCCGCACTGAGTGGGGAAGTATTTAAGCCAACCGAAACAATCACACTCTTCACAGTGAGAAAGCTGCAGACGCCTGACCGTGGTGACTTTTTCTTGATGAGAGAAGGCCTGGAGGAAATGGAAATGTCCTGCCATTTGACTTTTACAGTGACCTTTTAGGAGCCAAAGTGAAAGCGCTCTCTCTCTCTCTCTCTCTCTCTCTCTCTTTTTTTAATTCCAAATTCAGTTTTATGTCATGTGGTGTGGATATTAGAAATTCTCCCCAGATACGGACATTAGTCAAAGGATGAAAATAAGAATGTTGGAAAAAAAAAAAGATCAACTTCCGTCCATTTCTGTGGAATCTCTATGATGTCATTTCTGTTGTTTCTGCCAAAATACATGGCTGACTGGTATACATAGGCTAGCAGGGCTAAACCGTCCGTCTCTCTCAAGGAAAATACATGAAAAATAAAGCGCATTTTTGATATTTATATTAACATATTAACAAATAGCTTAAAATGTATAATTTCTTACTTTTCTGTAATCAAAATTCTGTAATCCCCGCCACCCACCACCCCAATTTTTTGTGCATGGGAAATTTATTTAACCCTGCTTCTCTGACACATCCATAACACATCATCAGCAGTGATCGTGAAGGCGCACAAAATAAACATTAACATTCTCCATCATTGATTCCTCAAAGTGCCTTTGGAGGAGAAACTAGAAGTACATAATCTAAGCAAACATCGTCCAATCAAAGTACAAATGAACAAAAGAGCCGGTTAAGGTCAAATCCAACTTTAATGTTTAACAGGCTTACTATTCAGAAGACACACGGTCTGATTATAGACCTGAAATCTCAAATGGTGTTGCCTTTCTATCTGTCTTTCTGAGTGGGCTCATGTGTAGGCATAATAGTTCCCTGTGCCATTATAATTTCATAGTAGAAATGCAGCGTTTACAGATAGGTAGAAGAATGTTTTCAGCCCTCTCGTTCAATATCGTGTCCAGCCATCGTTGCTAATAAACATGACCTGGTGCTAAAAACAGCCAAGAGGAGACCTGATTATGAACGTTCGTACACTGTCGTGTTGCCTCGCACGTTTTCTGACGGTTTGGATTACAACAGTTGGAAGCAGGATTAAAATAGGGCTGAGGAGGTTTATCGTCCAATCAGAAAGATGACATGTGGAGCTTTTGGAGGCCCTCGGGACAGCTGGATTAGATGATGCGGTGAGAGCGAGCCAGAAAAGATGACTGAGATGAAGATTATGGCTTGAGGACTCTCTACTTGTGCTGTCTGTTTACTCTAAGATGGGAGTCCTTTGTGTGTGGCGCTTTATCGAGGGCGAGGGGCCAACTATGGCAACAAAAACCCGAGTAAGTTTAGGAGTTAAGTGTTCTGTAATCCTCCCAGTGGTAGGCTGCTGTTCGACATCGGTTATGTGAATTTTCAGGATTTCCCGTTTACTCAGGAGCTCAGCTTTTCCTCCTTCGTCTCGTGTGTTGAACGTGGGCAGACAGCAGAAAAGGCCTGTCACTTTGTTTAATGGCTGTCTCCTGCGTACACCATTCCGTCTTCCTCCCCCATGGATTGTAGCACTCGCACGCAAAAAATTGGCCAAAACAAACACACGGCCCTGGAGTGCACACGAAGAAGCATGTTTGTGCAATCTAGTGGAAATATACAGAGGTATGTGAGTGGAAAGACAGGTGAACCTGTAGGTCTTCTCCTGTTCCGCAAACCTGGACGCTGCAGATTTATCTGGTGGATGGTGGATGGAGTTCCTGGAGGGACTGACTCAGCTCGGCAGAAGAAAAAAAGTGAACGTGAACTAGATGAAGAGCGAGGTCATGTTCAGAATACTTCCCAGCTTTTATCCGATGCCTGATTCATAGCCGTGCTTCTCCCGAGACAGGAAACGGCAAAAAAAAAAAAAAGTTCCTTCCATTTCCATTTCAAAAGCTCTCCTTCAAATATGCTATTTTGTTTAGTAAGCAAACCCATTTGAGGTATGTGCTACTCCAACCCTCTCACCTTCTACACCACGCTTCCTGTATGATCCCTTCTCTATTGCTCTCGCCATACCAGTGTCTCTGACTCTCAGCCTCGCTATGTGCGTTAACCTGTAAAACTTTGCTCGGTGAGGTGTAATGGTCTAGAGCAATGGTTCACAAACATTTTATAGCCAGAGACCTCTTTAACTGTAAAAGAAATTCTACAGCTCCCCTTCAGTATCGATTTCTTTTATGAACATACAGTATACAGCAAATAAATCTGCAAACATCCTGGAGGACATAAATAGCTATATTGGCGTGCAGAGATTTAGAAAATTTGAACGAGTCAATTCGATTACAGCGTCCAAATGAAACATTCAAGCATTACATGCATGCACAAGCACATTTACAGTGCTTTAAACAAGTCAAGCTCAGCAAAGTATACTCCAGAAGGTGGGAAGAAGAAGAAGAAACTGGGTAACATTCTGTTTGAAGGCTGCCTACTTTGGGGTTTCATAACAAATTTATAAGAATTGCATAAATCTTTTATAAAACATTTGCCGGATGATTTATTAAAGGTTTTTGTCACAACCTATGAGTTGGATCTAAAGGTTTTCTATAGTATATGAGACAATCCCTCACTTACCACAATGGATGGGCTTTTTGAGGCTTGAACTCTACATTTCTCTACCAAGAGACACCTGAAAACTACGCATTTCTACCTTTTCAGATTAAGCAGCAGTCAAACCAAGCAACAAATCAAACACAATTCACTGAAGGGGAAAGGACGGGTAATGTGACGGACAGAGTTGCTACCGGAAGCAATTAATTTTGTTTGCTCCAAATCTAGCTAGGACTTTGATGTTTTGTGAACCAGTAGAAAACAAGAAGTTTAGAGGAACTATTGATTGTTAAGGAGTGGTTACACTAGACTTTTGTCTTGCTGTTATATTATTACAGTTTCTTCGTGCACATCTGGACACAAATGAGCACAAATGTCTCGTCCATATGCTAGGGTTTTCATGGTAAAATGAAGTTTTTTCTCTCTCTCTGCCTGCTAACATTTTCTTGTGTTTTTTTTTATATATATATCATTATGTTTGTCATTAGTTTATCCCGACTCACAAAGCATTAATTACATTTTGAGACAGACTCTGTGGAAGCATCTTACCAAGTATCTGTCATACAGGAGCATGGAATTTGTTTCTCAAGTGAAGTGCTGGTGCTTTTTGATCAAAAACTATTATAAAGCACCATGAAGTGAGTGAAGCCACGATACAAATGCGGGTGATGGGCGTGATATTTATTTTGGGTAATCTATAAATCATCATCAGAATACAAAGCAGGTTCCAATACACAGGCAGACAGCTGCAAAGTAGGATTAGCCATAATCATAGTCAAAGAAAAATTGAGAGACAAAACCAGGAGAATCTCAATAAAGAAGCAAGGCACTTGGGAAACAGGACTTGGAAAGTAAGAGATTTACTAGGGCTTAGACATACGGACATAAGGCTTTGCAAGGAGACAAAGTAATAGCAGGATATAATTAGACAAAATAAACAAGGGTTAAACATAAAATAGGTGCACAGATTTAGGGAGCAAACCAATGACAGGACAGAGTCGGAGGCAGGACTAAAACCGAAATATAGTCACAGGGCAAAACATCAACAAAAGCGCATGTAGGACAAAGAACAAGTGCACTCAGCGTGCTGCAATGTAATACTGTATTGTCAGGCTCAAACAGGGTTTAGATGCACGTGCAGGGTCTTATAGAATGAAGCCGATATAAACAATCGCTGTATCTGGAGATCAGCGGATCTAACTAGGCTAGACAGAACTCAATAAACAAAACAGGGTCGACTCTGGAAAGGCGTCTACGCAAACAAAAGACTCAGTAACTTCACTATTGGAATGCTAGGAGGGAGACTTCTCGTAGATTGACAGAGTCTGGGCTATTTGTGGGAAGTGTGCTAATTGGGAACAGGTGGTGGTGACTAAAGGGCTGGGGAAGTAGAACAAGGTAGCGGATCATGTGACTTCTAGTTCATTGTATGTGGAGCATGGAGTAGACGTGACATATATAGCTTCTAGTTTCCACTTGCTTAACTAAGACACCCCCCCCCCCCCCAATAAGTCAGATTCATGAATACTTTTCTGTCTTCTTCTTTTCTTCCATTTATTACTGACATTCAGAAACACTGGTGTATACCTTCTCCAACTTATTTAGCCCATTATATCAGAAAAATCAGTGGGGGGGGGGGGGGAATGCAATGTTAGTAAAGACTAATTAGGAGTCAAGCGGTAAAATGTCTAAAAAAAAAAAAAAAAAAAAAAATTGTTTATAATTTACCCATAATTATAGATTCTTTTCTCTTACATATAAAGACTACACAGACTGTATCAAAACTCACTTTATGTTGTTTTTCGGTAAACATACCTCTCATTAAGCCTCCAGCATTGCTTCATAAAAAAATTACACAATGTTTGAGTGTGTTATGAAGACCCAGTGTAAAGAGTTGCCATCTAACAAGGAACCTTTTATTTTCTTCAGTCAGAATCAAATATTTACATGATTGTTATTTTGACATAGGTGTACATGAGGATTTTGATTTGATTGAGCCGTCTGTCAGATTATTAACTAATAGTAGACACTAGAGGAGACTTTTAAATCCCAACAATTGTACCAATTGTCACTGGTTGACTTTTTTTTAAATCAGGATGCCGTTACATTTAATGTTGTGGAAAACAAGTTAATCCCTGTCATTGTTTAGTTCCAGCAGCTATTAACAGTTCCTGAGCAGCCTTTCTTTTTTACTCTCTCAATTTTAATAAGGCAAACAAAGCAGCTGATTTAATTACTTGGATAGACATTTAATTTGGATTATACTGATTTAGGTGTACATAAAATGCTATTTAATGAATCATTAGCTTTCACACAAAATTGGGGGGGGGGGGGCACAGTGGCTTAGTGGTTAGCAAGGTTGGGAGGTTTACTTTAAATTCCGTTACACTTACAGATTACTTAATAAAAAAATGTAATCAGTAACGTAATCCAAGTATCACAATATGAACGTAATAATCTGATTATTTTTGGATTACTTCAAGGTCACGTATGTAAATAAAGTCAAGAGAAACGCAATATGATCTAAAATACTTTTAATTAGAGCTTATTTTAGAGCTTAAAACGTGTTCAGTGTTTGGATTTGTTTTAATAAAAGATCACTGTCCTTGATGTGGGTAACATTATATCACAAAATGTAGGGTGACCATATACTAGTTGTCCAAAAAGAGGACACTTTTTAAAAAATATTATATGGGGGGGGGTTGGGGACTTTAATACACTGAAAAAGACACACTATTAGCATGACATGAATATACATAAATAAAATTGGTTTCACTCTGCCCATGTTTTACATTTTTTCCTGTATTCTTCGAATGTCCATGGGATAAAATAAAATATTAGATGCCACGAGTGGACCATCTGCCATCATTTGAATGACCATGTAAAACGAAGCAATGTGATAACATGAAATTAATGAAATGGCCTTATATGGGCGTTGTTTCGACTCAGGACAGCTTTTATTTGCTGCTATTGTCGAGCAACTGTTTGGCGCCGTAACCAACGGCGCTTCACCTTCCCGTGTTCGCTGACAGTTGGCCAATGATTGAGAGGCAGGAACTTGAGCAATAGTTGCTGCAAGCCTTTTATAATCGTCCAGTCGGTGTGCAAGAAGGCAGGAATTACAGAGAGGTGTTAAAGCGATGCAAACACGCGCGCACACAATGCAGTATTAGACCATAAGCACATCATAATGAAACTAAAGCCGAATCCTGGACATTTTCACAAATTTAGAAATCCCGGCCGGACACTTTTTTTTTTACGGTCCGAAAAAGAGGACGTAAGGTCACCCTAACAAAAGCAGTTCAGAGAACAATTTGTGTTCATTTCTAGCAAATTAACTTGTTAAAAATTTCTGGAGTTTGCATGTTCTCCCTGTGCTTTGGGGGGTTCCTCCGGGTACTCCGGTTTCTTCTCTCAATCCAAAGACATCCATTGTAGGTTGATTGGCATTTCCAAATTGTCCGTAGTGTGTGAATGTGTGTCATTGTGCCCTGCCTTGTGCCTTGAGTCCCCTGGGATAGGCTCCAGGCTTCACTGCGACCCTGTGTAGGATAAGCGGTACAGAAAATAGAATGGATGAACATTGGTCTTGAGACACTGGAAGAGAATTTCACATTTCTACTAGTGGCATTTTCAATCTACATTGAACAACACTACAAGTACAGCTGAAATACTGAAAAACGTTAAGGCTGCAAAACCATTGGTTTGTTATAAGCCTTGTTTTAGCTTTCAGCCTTAAGGGCTGTGTTAACAATGGAATAAGCGTGTGGTTCCTGTGATCAATATGTAGTTACACGACAACCGTGATTACCGTGATCATTTTGACAGAATTTTCACATGCTCCTGCTGATCCGTCAAACATTAACTAGGCAGCAGGTTTGAGAACTACATGCTAAAACAGAGCAGCTGTAGGGATTTTAACAGTATGGGAGCATACTGGAATATACTGGAACATTACGCATACGTTTGTTTAATACTATGCAGCCATTTATTCTTAGTATCAACTTTATTCTATTTAGCATGCTGCAGTTTAATTGATTAATTTGTTTATATTTCTGGAAACTGAGCCAACTAAGTGCATTAGAAAATGTTGTGATCGTGTACAAAAAAATGGATCATTTTGGGAACAATTTAAAAAAAAAAAAAAAAAAAAAAAAATGTTCTGGACACATGTTTTCCAGTACAATGCCTCCTCATTATTCGCTATAAATTTTTGTCCAATGTCCAACATTTAGTCATTTATATACAGTATATCATTAATGTCCAAAATTGTGACAATTATTGCTGTTTCCTAAGGTGTTTCCAGTCCCATTATTTTAAAAACCGTTTAATGAACAACATGATCGTTTTTGTCCGTTTTTGGTTGCGCTTAATGTTGTGAAACATTCACAAAACAAGTTCCTGTTATCACTTACATTGTAACAGATTATTCTCTCATGATCACCAGCCTCTCTTTGTTTCTTGAAAGTAATAAGACAAAAAAAATAAATAAATAAATAAAAAGCTTGTCATGTTAATGAGAACTCACCGAAAAAAACAACGTCCTCAGTCTTGAAGATGATGGAGGAAAACTTAACGGAACAGATTTAGCAATATCCCCGAACTAATACGCTTAGTACTGTGCATTTTTAATTATTTCTGTTTGTATCTCTTGTTAGAAGAGTCCATCAATCACACAGGCAAGGTGAAGGTCTGATATGGTTTCTTTCTTAGCTTGGAGTCTTGATAAAAATGCAAGGGTTCATAGAACGTTAAGGACAGCTTTCCCATTGCTGGGGAAAATCTTGTTTGGACTGAGATAGATGCCAGGCTTCAGGATTCCTGACATTGCAGTCAACTCTCCTTCTCCAGGAGCATAAGAGATAGAGAGAGAGTGGGAGAGAAAGTAGTCTTTGGACAAAGCCAGCACCTTGGTGGAGGACATTTTATATTTCATAAAATATTGTCTCAGGGACACCTTGACAAGCTCTGACACTGGGTCCTTGAATCATTTTAGCTCTTCCCATGCCTGGATAATACAATAAGAGTACTGGCATGCCAAATATACAGCAGTAGTCTGCCTTTTCTTGGAATTTTCCGCATTAGAAAATGGAACCAGATGATGCCACGATGAGACGTCGCATTATTGTAATGCGATGCTATTGAAGCTTCTTGCGATATTACTTCCCACTTAACTATAAATAACTCCAAAATGTCCTTTTGAGTCAAAGATCCGTCATGGAAATCTTTTCATTGAGGAAGTCGACACTATTGCTTTCACCCAATAATCCAACTTATTAAACTCATGCATGTTCTGAAAGCTAGGCTTTTCAGGAAATTAATAACCCTACTGCGTTGCGTGTCAGTTTGTGTGAGCTGCGTGCGCACGTTTGAGAATAAGCAAGAGACGAAGCACGAGGTGAGCACTGTTAGTTGTCATTTATTGATTTTCCAGACAGCGGGAGGAAAGCTCACGCAAACACACTAAGCCCTTTCTCTACATTCTGCCACAGCTGGCTAGTTTGTCAACACACAAATTGTGTTAGCTAGAAGCTAGAGCTCCAAATCCCACAGTGTACACAGCAGAGGGTCACGTTTCGCCAGCAGACAGCTTTTTGGAGTTGTTTACTTCAATATGTGGGTGGGAGTGTGTTAAAGAAGACTTTTTTTTTTTATGACAGCCCGTGTGGTGAGATGCAGGCCATAAGGAACTTTTGTAATGATGGGCAGAAATGACTCTGTTCTCTCCTTAGTGTCCAATGTGTCACGGAGTCAAACACTGTGCTTTGTGCGCTCGTATTACTGTCATCATCACAGCGGCCTCTCTGAGTGCAGTAACGTCTGCGGTTTCTGTCCGGCTCAAGGTCTCCACAAATTGACTTCTGTCAAATGTTCAAGTTAGATATATATCAAAGGTAAGAAGGGTAGAATGACTCAAAGTACTATTATTTTGAAGTCAAGTAAAGGTCATCATCCTAATAGCTACTTGAGTAAAAAGGGAGAATGCATCTTGTGAAGGAGCATGTTACGCATTACACAGGATCTAAGATTCAGATATGTAATACGTAAGGAATAATACACGTTATTACAATTTACAATTACAATTTCTATTTGTTCCAGTATTTTATCCATTTATCGTTACCGTTAATATTGTGGAATGTCCATGAAACACTTGAGTTCCTGTTATCACGTACATTATAGCAGCCATAAACTATCATCCCTCACCAGCTTCTATTTTTCTTTTTCTGGTTAAGTTAAATAAGACAAAAAAAAAACAAAAAAAAAAAACACAGCTTGTCATGTTACTGAAAAATGCAACCAAACATCCTGAAGACTTTCCCATGGTGGAAAAAAGGACTGCTACAAACTAAGTGCTGACGCTGGAGACTCCTTCCATAAACAGTAAATAAACGTCTCCTTACAGACAACCTTGGCATTTCGGTAATTACGTTTTTCTTTGTTAAATAACGTTTTATTTGTTTATTAGCTTTACGTTATGTAGCACGTCCACCATACAAGTCCCTATGAATGAGCTGGTACTATAGAAATTAGCTATAGAAATACTATAGATATAGGACAAGTGCACTAATATATACCTATGATTTGCCTTTCAGTCATAACTACTGTTAGAAAATTAACCAAAACCTTCTGAGCAATCGGAATCGAGAATTCTGCTATTGTCTTTAAAAAGAGACTTTGAAGCAACACACTTTTCCTCGGTTGTTAGGATGGTTCTGGATTTCTGAAGATGTCTTACTTGGAACCTGAAACAACACATTTTTCCCCAGTGGTTGTTTGGATGGTTCTAGATTTCTGAAGATGTCTTACTTGGAACCTGTTCTGAAAAGGAAATGCTCCGTTATAAGGCTCTACATACGTATGTTAAGGATTTCCTCAAAGGGGCAAACTGAAGAATTCTTTAGTGGTTGTGTGTTTGCCCAGAAGTTGGGCAGGCTCAGGTTAAACAAATCATAGGCGTCATGTCAGGAGGTTGCAGGTTGATATATGGCCTTGTCAAAAACTGATCATTTGAATGTTAGGTCAGCCTTAAATGAGCTATTTTGCATTTCAAAGTAAATATAAGCAGCAGTGCTGTAGGCTGTCACAAACACAATGACAAAGACTGTTCCAACATTTTTTAGTGAACCAAAAATAAAGTAGGAAATTCCCCCAAACACACACAGATTACATTATCAGTGTGAATGAAACATAAGTTGATCCGTCTTTGTTCTGATGGGTTCGGAATGGTTTCTCCCACTATCTTTCAGTTTAGTCAGGCACCTGCAGACTCATTTGTCACAAATGCGGGCAGGTGCAGTTCAAATGCATGTAGCCATTATTTCTGACAGTCTGTAGGGAAAATACTTTTCCCACTACGCAGTCAACAGCTCCTCACCTCTGCTTAATCACTAGTTTTCTAAATAGATATATCCATGTCATCCATTGTTGGTCTTAAAATGACTGGCAACATTTCATTGGTGGGGTCATGCAAGATAGAGAGCACAGAACTAAGGATAGAACAGAAAAATCGTGTTTGTTTGAACAAGTAAAGATGAGCAGGACTACCCGTGCAAGTACATTTGATAAGTTAAATAAGTTAGTTAAGTAAATGTAGCATTTTATTATCCATCTCTTGATATATAATGGTATTCATATATTGGTATGGTATTCATATATTATTTACCTTTACTTTGTTACTGTACTTAAGTTTTTAGGTATCTGTGCTTTTGGGTTAACCCTTAAACCCTTTGACGCGTACATACTATGTTTTCTACTTTCTACTCACCACTTTAAAAAAAAAAATCACTACATTTCTCTATATTCATATATTTGTAAACAACACTGACTTTTGAGCATTCAAAATCTAAACTTTAACCGCAAGAATGAGACAGCAAAACTAGCTGAATGCTAACAGCTAGCAGCCACAGTTCAAATGGCATTCAGCTAGTTCGCAACATGCTAGCTAACATTTGAGGGTTTAGGAACAAATCTGTTGTTATTTAGCCTTAGCTAAAGTTTATCATGTTCCTAGCTGCCACAAAACATATAGGCTTGCTACATACAGGCTATTAGCATTCATTTAGTTTGTATCATTGGGTTTTTTTTTAATCATGCTAGCTAGCATTTTAGAGATTAGGAATAAAACTGTTGTTCATTAGCTTTAGCTAATATGCTAATATTTTTCTTTGGTTCCTTAGTGAAAGAAGCACTAATTTACTATCAGTAAGTAAAGTCAGTGTGATTTGAGACAGACATAGTTTTCTGTAGTGAATCTTTCATATATACATATATTGTGTGTGTGTGTGTGTGTGTGTATGTGTGTATATATATATATATATATATATATATATATATATATATATATATATATATATATATATATATATATATATATATATATACACACACACACACACACACACACACATATATATATATATATATATATATATATATATATATATATATATATATATATATATATATATATATATATATAGTCTTTGCAGCATTAAACAAGGCATTTTATAAATCGCTTATGTTTCTCTGGTGTTTGAGACCATCTATCTTCCCGAGGTGTACTGTCGTCACAGCTTCTTAGTCGCTCATGTTGATGAGACTGATTAGTGTCATCAGTGTATGCTGACATTTTTAGACAATTAATGCTGCTAGACTAGTCTACGTAAGGTTTTTTCTCTAAAGACCATTTTTAATTAACTGAGTTAGTCTGGAGCAGGGTTTCAACATGACCTTTGAATTATAAATCATTTAAGGTCATGCTGAAGCACTGTACAGTATAAACCTATTTATGCTCATAACGGAGTTGTTAGATTGGTTCAAACCTGTGACCTTCTTGGTCAGATTTACATATGTTTTATTCGTTTAAAAAATAAATTAACCACTCTTATATGTTGTAAGTATATAAGTATAGGTTAATTTTGTTAAAGGAAATATATATATATATGTATATATATATATATATATATATATATATATATATATATATATATATATATATATATATATATTATTATTTTATTTTTTTTTGGTGTATATGTATTCTAATTATATACACTGGGCTCCAAAAGTATGAGACCATTTGTGAAACTGCTTCTATATTAGATTCTTTTCTAATTTAATACAACAATTTTCATTTGCAAATTATATTCTCAGTAATAACTTGAACAAAATGTAGAATCTTACAAATATTTACGTGGATTTTAGTATTTGTTATTTCCCCATTTTTGCTTTAATTACAGTGTGCACTCAAGTTGGCGTGGACTTCACACGTCTATATATAACCTGACAATCCATGTTAAATCAAATGCATGGGATTGTCATTGTTACGTTAATGCTAGACTCTGCATTGAACTCCAGTTCCAAGAATGCATTGCGGTATACAAACATGGTCCTCACGAACTACACATCCCAAGCGGGGGCATGGTGGCTTAGTGATTAGCATGTTTGTCGTGCACCTACTGGGTTAGGGGTCTGATTCCCACCTCTGCCGTGTGTGTGTGGAGTTTGCATGTTCTCCTCGTGCTTTGGGGGTTTCCTCCCCCAGTCTAAAGACATGCATTGTAGACTTATTGGCATCTCTAAATTATCTATATTGTGTGAATGGGTGTGCATTTGTGTCTTGCAATGGGTTGGCACCCTGAGACAGTTCCCTGAGATAGGCTCCAGGCTACCCCCGTGACCCTGTGTAGGATAAGCGATACAGAAAATGGATCGATAGATGGATTTAACATGATCAATATCACAATTTTGTCTAGAAATAGTGCAGATTTTTGAACATTCAAGATATTGAACATTGGATACTTTTGTTTTAAATGTTTCAAAATGCTAAAACTTTAAATCCAGATGATCCAGATTTTTAAAATCCAGATTTTCAGTGTGATCTCAGACTTTAGGTCCCCACTATGTGCCCCACTCCTTTTCCCCTTCTCTGTCTTTTAGACTGAAAGAAAGTTGCCAGTGAGAGACGTTACACCTGGATGGAAATCATTTTATGGACTGAGAACAGCCTAGTCAAGGCATAAAATGAATTTTTCATTTGAGAAACCACATTAATAGTGAAATGTAGCCCACACTAATGCTTGATATGTGACTAGAAGACCTCCCAAACGCTCTGAAGCGTAGGTAGAGATTTGACTTCTTTAGCGTTTCATTCTTTGCTGAGATTGCTGTGTAAACACAAAGCAATTTTAATAATGGAATTTGTTGCGGTGGTGTCAGTGAAGATGGCCTGTGTTATTGATCTGAGTAATTCAGTATTTATACATACCTGTCAAAACAGCATTGAAATTCAAGACACAGGGTTTTTATTCACAGCAGCCACCAAGTAAAGATGCCCCAGAGGCATAATGTACGAAAGCAAAATCAATTATTAGTTAACGTTTATCCAGAAGTTTAAAATTGTTGTTATTGGTATAAAATACATTTGCGGTGTGTTTGAGTGAGTGAGTATTAGAGCCGTGGAGGGAAATCGAGCAGATGGTTGTCACTTAAATAACACGGAGAGACAATGAGGCTTAGGCACATGCATATGCTGCTCTGAAAGACGGGGACAGCAGTGAAAACGATGATAAGCAGAAGCTCATAATAACGATGCTAAGTATTTTATATGCTTTTCATGCTGAGTACGCTATATACATGCTTAAATTCCTATGCAGTGAAGCAAAACTCTTAAGAATCCCCTATTCTCCGTGTATACAGGATTGGCTGAGTAAGTTCGGATACCTCCCGTCGGCTGACCCGGTGACCGGCCAACTGCAGACCAAGGAGGCACTGACCAAGGCGATTAAAGCCATGCAGCGATTCGGAGGCCTGGAGGAGACCGGAGTGTTTGGTGGGTATCTGCTTGCAACATCACATATTCCGCACATCTCACAGTTTGTTGAACTTTGATGGTTTTGTTTCGTTTTGTTTTTTTGTTAAAGTCACACAGTCAAAATAGTGAAAATACTATTTTGCACGGGGCATAGAACAAAACCCCAAAACTAATTTGTGAATTCTACAGGCCTGCTAATGCAGTGTGGAAATTGTGTTATATACCTCACCGGGGACAATTTTTTATTGTTGTGCGTCGTGATTCGTTATGCAAACTCACTTATCTTTAAATGGTTATCTCTCGGAAGTGTGCTTCATACCACTTTTATGAGAACTAGATATTTGACATACTGCCCATAAGGCCTGTCAGAGCACAGATCTCTAAAACTAATAAAATGGAAATATTCATATTTACTAAGAACACCATATGACTATAATCATACAGTGTGTATAATCATAGACTTAGCATCAAGCACTAACTGAACTTCTCTGAGATATTGACAAACACATGGATTGCTTCAGATTTCACAGAGAATTTGAAAATACAAATGTTTAAAATGGTAGAAGTTGTTATTGGGATGCTCATGTGGAATCTCCTACATGGTAAATATGAGTGTTTTTGAATCAAGCATGAGATTGGAGATGTTAAGGCTCTCGCTTAATGCATATCACAAGGAATCTGAACATGGAAACTGTTCAGTTCAAGAAATAAAAAAAAAAAGAAAGAACTTCCAGAATATGTCTCTATTTTTATTTTACTCCCACCTGACTAGACTTCCAAATTGGAAGGTTTTTTTTTCCAGAACGTTCTTGTGACATGCATTAAAGGAGAGTCGGAAGACAACTGACCTCCTTAACCCGTTGCCACCGCAACCCCCACCAGAAAAGAAACTCCAGCAAAATGAACGAATTTCTCCTGGAAATGAGATATCGCCCCGTACTAGCATAATTAAATTGTGTGTATGGTTTTTGTTTTTTTTTTTACCTTCAGACCAGGCAACCCTAGGTTTAATGAAGACGCCACGCTGTTCGCTGCCAGACATGTCCGAGCTGGAGACAGCGGCTGGCAGGAGAAGACGAGCTCTGGCACCTCAGAAAAAGTGGACCAAGAGACACCTGTCCTGGAGGTACAAAACAGCACTGAAGCTATGCACCGTCATGCCAACCTTCAGTGAATAGGTGTGGGAGTGGCACTTACAAATGCACTGTGCATTACAGCCGTACGGTTCGCACTGGGACAGAGTCGATATGAGAGACAAAACGAGAGTCGTCTGTCTCGATGCTGTCATAAAAGGGATGTTTATTAAAAAGCTCTGAGCAACATATGGATTTTGGTATTTCATCAACACAGATGGGTGCTGATGGAGACTGATTTAGAGAATTTGTGCTCCTGAAGCGGGAGCGTGTATGTGTGTGTGTGTACAGGTTTGTGCATGCCTGTGAGCTCGCATATGCATGTGTAAGCTGTGCCATTTTTATTGATGGCAGAGGTTTTGGGCAGGCTTGTTTTTTTTTTTTTTTCCAGTGTCACACATTCTCTCTCATTAGCAGATCTCACTGAGATCTCACTCGCTCATCTATACCAATCCTACAGTTCTGGTCCTGTCTCTACTATAATGCTCCATCCCTGCCTTTAGTATGAAACGGATTTGAGCCACGGTATGATTCCACGTACATACGAGCTGGTTGCTTGCTGAACTTTTGCTTTTCCTTATTTCACAGCTCACTGGTTTGGAGTTAATTTGGTCTCAGTTCTTGTCTGTAAGGCCCAATGTGTGAAGACTGAAAAGCTTCAGTGGGTGTGATCATTGGATGTGCTTATTGCAAGGCCTTATTTATTTCAAGCGCATTATCTTCATTCATGTTGTAATTAAGTGGCAACAAGTGCGTTGGGTTGAATTCTGGATCTGACGGTTACAAGATGATATCCTTACTCCAATTCCCAGCCATGCTTGTGTACATGAAGCCCCACCTTCCTGCAGCTGTGGTGGCTGGCGAAGTTTATCCACATTAGTATTTTAGCCAGCAAGCTAGCTGTATCATATGGGATGCTGTGGCAGAGTAAAGACCTACGAGCGAAAGGTTTAATGGCGATCCTGGCAGACAAAATGTAAACGTTATCCAGAATCAAAGTTGAAAGGCAGGCAAAGATCAACAAGCTAATGATAAACACGGGCAAAATGACACTAAAGAGTAATTCAAAGATAATGCAAGGGTCAGATACACAACAAGGCAGTCAGCAATAACAATAGCGCAGTACTTTCACATACGCTTGGAATGGCAAGAACTTACAACCATGAGAAGCTTAAAAAGTCTAGAAGTGAATTCACTAGAATTCACTAGAATTCACTCAGCCATTGCAGCGCGTCTGCTGCTATAGACGCACACTCTTCTCTTGTCCTAATCGAATAGCTAGTCTTATTCGTATTAATTTATAGATTTGTTTAGATTGCTTTCTTTGTCATTAATATGAAGCAACTGAATGTCAAAAAAATATGATTAAGTTAGTATTTAAAGCTTTTTAATCCTGACAGCATAATCCGTATACAGAATAAAGGTGTAGTAACCGATACCGATTATATAAATCGAAGGCGATCGATCGAGGTTCACCTTAGTGAGTCTCCTAGTGTAAATTTACACGAGCACATGAGATGTGATCTTTTTTTTGTTTGTTTGTTTTCCTCAAACTAACTGGACTTCCATAAGTACCAAACTTCTGGAGTAAATGCTTCTGAGAACAATTTATGAATAAATAGTCATTTATTTGTAATTTTTGTAATAGTTTGAACAAAAAAATTAATGATTCATTTAAGGATTTTAGCCATTTTCTTTTAAAATCAGATAATATGCATATATGGTGTAGCAAGAGCTTATGTAAATTGTAAATCAGTAGATTTACAGTGTGTGTGTGTGTGTCTGTGTCTATATATGTGTGTGTGTGTGTGTGTGTGAGAGACGGCCAGAGGAAGTAGCAGAGGAGTGCACATGAGCCAGGTGAAAGGCCAGGCACGGTATTAACGCAAGTAATGGTCTGTTTTAGGAGCACTAATAAAAAGCCTTATTTGATCCAAGAGAAATGGTGTAGCCATGAGGAGAGAGAATGACAGCGAGAGAGAGAAAGAAAGAGAGACTGGAGGCTGCCAAGCACTGTGAATTGTTGTTCTACAGATTGCTCCAAAAGTGATATAGTTTATAACAGACCCAGGAGGAGCAATGGATCAGTATTCCAGGGTAGAAATATAGGAAGCTTGGATCCGCTATAGTTAACTTTCTTTTTGTTGATGTGCCGGTTGTACGCACCGATCAAGTTATTTCCGGCTCCCCGTTTGGCCCTCTGTATCATCGCTAGCAGCTAGATATCTAAATTCATTTCGCTGGTTACGTTGGCTTTGGTGTTTATTTCGGGAGCCAAAAACATGAAATTATAGAAGCTTTGAAAGTCTCCTGGAAAGAATCACTGAATCAGACTAGTAAGACACAACAACAATATGCATACTTCACAAAATATACACAGTATGTGCAGACAGTTACAGAATTAGTGTCGCCCTTCCTAAAAATGAGCAAAAATGACAATATTTTTTTTAAAAAATAGTAAAAAAAAAAGAACAACCCTGCAATTTTAAGCTTATATATGCTGCCGTTGTATAGTATGATTTGTACACGGTCTTTTTTATTAAAGAAATATTTTTAAACGTGTATTTTTAAAAACAAAATTTTTCAAATTAAACGTGTATGTTTTCTTTGGTAGTGCAACATCTGCTGCAAAACACCGCTATCATAATTATCGGGATAATCATGATGAATATTTAGTGGAGAACAGGACTGTTGTGGAGTGATGTTTACGGAAGCCAGTTTCCGCCATGGAGAAATAAAATTTTAAAAAAGTAATTACAACTTTAAATCTCGTAATTCTGACTTTACGCGTGAACTGAAATGCGGCCGAGTCCAGCGTCTGGTTTTCTTTGTCTTGACTAGCGGATGAGTGTTGTTCTTATATAGCCTAATTATAGAGAATGATGGATGCTTTGTTGGTGCATTCTTTGTAACTCACTAAATGTCAAATGGACGTCTAAATTGCAAGAAAAAAAAAAAAACACAAGCGCCTCTGGACCAGTTGAACTTTACAGTTCCACAATCTTTCCCTTATCACAATTGTTTGAAGGATTTGTCTCCACATGCGCAAATATCCATCCATCCATCCATCCATCCATCTTCTATACCGCTTATCCTCTTCAGGGTCACGGGGAATCCTGGAGCCTATCCCAGGGAGCACTGGGCACAAGGCGGGGTACACCCTGGAAAGGGTGCCAATCCATCGCAGGGCACACTCACATACACACTCACACACCCATTCATACACTACGGAGACTTTAGACATGCCAATCAGCCTACCATGCATGTCTTTGGACTGGGAGAGGAAACCAGAGTACCCGGAGGAAACCCCCGCAGCACGGGGAGAACATGCAAACTCCGCACACACACCCCGACCCTGGAGGCGTGAGGCGAACGTGCTAACCACTAAGCCATCGTGCGCCCATGCGCAAATATATCATTTGAAAAAATGGAAATATGATTACATGATTTGAAGCCTGTTAATCGAGGTCCATATTAGCGAGTCTCCTTATACGCAAGTTCCCACAAACTCAGGAACCCTTATATATAAGATCCAAACGTCTATCTGGATTTTCATAAGTACCGCACTTCTAGTGTAAATGCTCCCGCGAACGATTTCAACCACATTCCGTTCGTCCTGTTGTCTTGGAGGGCGCCGATACTTTTGCAATCGATCATATAGAGTACATTGAGGCTGCCTATAATACATGCCGTTTGGATGAAGGGTGTTATTGCAAAGAGTGAAGGAGTTCATACCGAAGCCTGTGCTTCACAGTCTCTGACCAAAAAAAAAAATTGATGCATAGTCTCTGGTAAAGTTGTAAATATGCAAGGTGTGCAAACATAGAAGTGAAAAATGTACTCTGCGGCCTGTCAGAAAGCGAATCGGATCAGAAAAATGGCTCTGCAGGAGGTGCGAGTGTGTGTGTGTGTGTGTGTGGAGACTCAAACGGCGCTCAGGCAATCAGTGGATATTGAGGGAGCGGTGATTGATTGTCCAGTGAAAAGCCACGTCCAAGACTCAGCTGTGTGTACAAGAGTCGTGGGCACATGGTACATCGTGCAATGCCAGTCAGAGACAGACCCTCACTATGGGCTCATCACTCCACATTAGTGCACTACCACACAGGAGACCAGCCTCCCACTTGTTAACACTCGCAATAATTACCCAAATAGATTAGGAGTGATTGCATAGGAGTGAGTCTGTTTTTTCCCTGCAGTCCCATTGTGTTCTTGATTTCCCTTGCTGATTACTGGGGAACGGAATGAAAAGCAGTTATGATATGCACCTCACACTGTTTGCTATCCTTCATTACTCTCGATCACATTTCAGTCCATCAGATTCCTCTTAAGCGTCAACCCTTCACTTACTTCAGTCGAAAAGACACACAAACACACAGTACCCTTTGATTATATACAGCAAGAGTGCAAGTAAGAGGCGATTTATGTGTAAAAAGTGAAGAAAAAAAATAATTGAATTTTAATGAAGAAAAAAAAACAGACAACATGAATTAGGATCGCGAGGCAGAAAAACATACATGGACTAAAGAGCATAACAAAACCGCTTAACAGCGACGAAGACAAAAGCTAGACAATAAGTGTGGTGCAAGACGTGACTGAAATACTAGTTCTCATTAACAAAAAACGTGACACTGGTGCAGGCGGTCATGTGACGTGATCCAGTGGGGTGCAGTGGCTGATGGGAAACGTAGTCAAGCCCCGATTCCGGCATAACCATGACCGTGTGCAGTTGTAACCGAATACGAATACATTATTCAGAATAAACAGATACAAATACAGATATGAATAGGGGTTTCAGTATTGTTTGTTTGTTTGTTTTGTTTTCTTGATTTTCTTAATGTTTTTTTTGGTTGAGACTAAAGGCGTACATCCCGCTCAATGCAGCAAAAAAAAACAAACCTGCATGCGCAAGACTCAACCGAGTGGAAGATAGGAGCATGAACACGATACATTTACAGTGTTAATACATCGATCCTTAGTAACTGCCTGGTCATGTCGAGGTGAATTTTAAATAGGCTACCATTTTATTTCTATTTTGGGAAATAGAACTAAATGCATAATACGTTTACACCACGCCCACTTTGATTGTAAATGCAAATACAGATAGGAGATATTTGGAGTGCTAAACAGATAAAGATACAGTAATGACCAAAGAGTGCAGAAAAAGTTGGAATAAATGCCTATACACTATCTTGGATAAGAGGCTCAAATTGAATGATATGACAGGTGTCATTAAACAAAAAAAATAAGCCAGGAATCTGGGCACTGTCTCATTGTCATTCTCTGTAAATTATAAATACACCCATACTCTTTCTCTTCTACAGCGTTTGTCTTCAGCGCTTCATTTCATTCTCCGTTATCTGCTGGTTCCAGTCACTGAGCTTCAAGAATAAAACAAAGCGTAATGATTGGCGCCAGAGCAACATTTCTGTCAGAGGCCATTAACTTTCCTTTGCGCATTCTGTATTCGAGAAGTACCGAATGCACATTGACGCTACATGGCCAAAAGTTTGTGGACAGTTCATCATCACAGCCATACAGTGACCTCCACTAATATCGGCACCCTTGGTAAATAACTAAAGAAGGCTGTGAAAAAATGTTCAATTGTTTAACCTTTTGACCTTTTGTTCAAAAAATTCACACAAATAAATCTGCTGTCATGCATATCAAACAATTCCAAACAAAACACCGGTTTATCCAAAAAAAAATGTCTTTGTCAAATGTATGTGTGCCACAATTATTGCCATCCTTTTAGTCAAGCAGTATTTTGTGCTACCTCCCTTTGCCAAGATAACAGCTCTGAGTCTTCTCCTATAATACCTGATGAGGTTGGAGAATACATGGCGAGGGATCTGAGAGCGTTCCTCCATACAGAATCTCTCCAGATCCTTCAGATTTCGAGGTCCACGCTGATGGACTCTCCTCTTCAGTTCACCCCACAGGTTTTCTATGGGTTTATAAGTCAGGGGACTGGGATGGCCATTGCAGAACATTGATTTTGTGGTCAGTAAACCGTTTTTGTGTTGATTTTGATGTGTGTTTTGGATCGTTGCCTGCTGGAAGATCCAACCACGGCCC
Source organism: Ictalurus punctatus (assembly GCF_001660625.3). Lineage (NCBI taxonomy): Eukaryota > Metazoa > Chordata > Actinopteri > Siluriformes > Ictaluridae > Ictalurus > Ictalurus punctatus. The sequence continues at coordinate 3,927,294 of NC_030433.2, read as the reverse complement.
ATTTGAAGCTTTCTGGCAGAGGCAGTCAGGTTTTCATTTAATATCTGTTGATATTTGATAGAGTCCGTGATGCCACGTATCCTAACAAAATGTCCAGGTTCTCTGGCAGAAAAACAGTCCCAAAACATTACAGCCACCACCATATTTAACTGTGGGCATGAGATACTTTTCCATATGGCTACCTCTCTGTGTGCGCCAAAACCACCTCTGGTGTTTATCGCCAAAAAGCTCTATTTTTGTTTCATCTGACCATGGAACCCAATCCCATTTGAAGTTCCAGTAGTGTCTGCACACTGAAGACGCTCGAGTTTCTTGAAACCCTTCCAAACAACTTGTGCTGATGTCGGTGACTTCACATTGTAGTTTTGGAGACTTTCTGACCCCAAGACGCAACTAACTTCTGCAGTTCTCCAGCTGTGATCCTTGGAGATTTTTTGGCCACTCGAACCTCCTCTTCACAGTGCGTTGAGACACCTCTTTCGGGACACCTAAGTGGGCGGTGTGTTTAGCTGATGCTGATGCTGATAGATGATCGCTTTCTCCGTGTTGTTGATCATTATGCTGTCGTCTATCTGGATGATCCCATCAGGTTTGTAAGAGCTTTGAGATGGGGTTTTGTCTAAGTGATCAAAACAGGATAACCAATAAGACTTGCCATTCAGTTAGAACAAAAGAAACGGCACCCTATAAAAGAAGGAAGAGTTACGGAGTGTGTGTTTATGGTAGCCGACATGCCGCGGTGGCTGAGATGCATTATTGGACGATTTAGCATATGCCGTGATTAGGAGGTGCCCTTCCACCATTCCAGCGTTATAGCTCTTTACCTTTTATGGAGAAAACTTTACTAAAAGAGAGATAAATGTGTGAGACAGAGAGTGTATGAGAGAAAATGGATGAGAAAAGTGAGCTTAGAATACAATCTCTAACATTTCACCTCAAGTTTCACAGCTGGCCGTGAGTTGCAGAGATTCACATATTACTTTAAATGAGGTCCTTAACATTTGATAGCGTGATATATAGTAGCAGGAAACAAGACATCAAAAGGGTAAGTAACTGAAAAGGAGTCCCCATTGCTGGTCTTAGAGGTTGAGATGTGTTACGGGAAAAAAAAAAGAAATGCAGTAAGTTGGTCACTAAGGACTCCAGTAATGTAATGAGTATCCATATTGGTGAAGATATTTTCTTGAAACACTGGATTTCACATTCTCTAAGCTCTAAGCTACTGATAATATATGTGTTGGAACACTTTGATTGTTGACTGATATAACACCGCACATACAGTACATTATATGAACATTACATATTATCCAAATTACATCACCTTAAGGTCTGTGATGTTTCCCATAACCTTCTAGCAAAGACTCAGTAAGTTACTAACAATATTGTGAATATTGTTGGTAGAATTTTGGCCTATACTCAGCTTTGTTATTAGTATTTAATAGAAAATCAGAGAATTCAATTGGTGCATCAGTGACCTACGGTTAATAGTGGAAGATATGCATTATTCAGCTGAATCTAAATGGATACAAACAAATATTAAAGAAATAAAACGACAAAAAAGTCAGTCTGTAACTTAAATTTTGTTAACTGGCAGTAAATTAGTATGGCAAACACTGAACAAACATCTGAATAACAACTCTGGGGAAAGTAATCCTTACTAATAGCTAGGTTATGCACCTCTGCTTCCAAACATGACCACCACAGACTCCGAGTTCACCAGATTACTGATCACACACACACTTGGACTCGATTAGCACCTCATCTATATAAGCACACTCCAATCACACACACCGCAAAGCATTCGTTCAGGTCTGTTACACATCTGACACACCAAGCCTTCGAGTCATGTTTGCCTTTGAACTACTGCTGGTTTCGACCCACATTTCTGGTCTCATCTTGTGATAATAGCCTCGTTCTTCGATAACCTGTTGATGGTAACATCGTCTGACCTCGTGCCCGTTTCTTGGCTTTGATCTTTGTGTTACGATTTGGACTTGTTTGTACCTGCCAGTACCTTTTAATAGCTCATCTGGTGACGGAATAAAAAAAAACACGTCATGTATGCATCTCAATCCGAATAGAGTAAACTAATTAAGGCCAATCCGAATGAAATATTCAGTCCAATCAACTGATTTGAAAAGATGATCCTTTTCATAATCTGTTCATTAGAAGAAGAATAACCATATAAACTTTTGCATCTCATTATAGGAATCTGTGCTTGCATTTGAGTCAGGATGCCTTCCTTGTCCGGTAAAACAGTCCTGGGCTTAATCAATTTAAAATGATTGTGAAAACAAAAGTGGCATGATTTATATTCATATGTCTGCAATGGTTAGGTGTCCATAAATGTTTTCAGGTTACTCTTCAGGTTAGTATGCATATATCGAGTTCGTTAGGAATCTGCGATTTGTATTAGGTCTCCAAATTGAGCTGACCTGGTTTAAATATTGGGAAAATTATGGAGCTTGAAGCTGCTGGTATATTTTCAAACACTGTATTAGATCACAGTATTATTTAGAGGTCAGTAACCCAGTAATTCCACTTCTCTTTTTCTCTCATGATTATATAATCTGAAGTACTGCCCACACACATTAATATACGGTACTGTGCAAAGAAATGCCGTACAGCAAAGATGCACTCAAAAATACAGAAATGAAATGTTTCTACATTGAAAGAAAATACTGTAAAGTGCAGTAATGAACAATAATAAATGAAACAAAGACACTGTTTAGTTTGACGACTCTGCTTAAAAAAAAAGAAGAGTAGTCGCAGGTACACTTTTTACAGTTTTATGAGGAAATGAGCTGTAGGGCTGCAGCTATCGATTTTTTATATATATATATAATCGATTAGTTGGCCGATTTTTTTCTTCTTCTTCTTCGATTAAACGATTAATCTGATGGTAGGGGAGGGGACGAACTTTCAGTACCATTTTTTCATCCATTTAAAGTAAAATCCACAAACTTAGCGTTACAAATATAAACTTCCGACTATAAAATTTTACTCAACTGTTTGTCCAATTATATAAGACTGAGAAGAACCCAATGCACACAGACACACACCAGAGTATATAATATTCATTTAGGATGGTAGTTTAATTCTGTGCTTTTTGTGCATCCATAAAAAATAAGGCATAAATACTTATTCAATATATACACATTATTTTTTATGGATGCACAAAAAGCACTGAATTAAACTACAGTCCTAAATTAATAATAAAAACTCACTTTCACTGCACTTTATGGTTTCTGTTAATCATTGCCTTTAGGTACAGTATATTGATGTACTTGTGTTTACTTGTGTTTAAACGTCTTGCACACAGTGGAGCATTTTGGATATGAACATAGGTTTGTGCCCGTGCATCACTGTCTTGCTTCCATGCTACACAAACTCCGCTTTCTAAAGTTTGATCTTCTCAGCGGTGTTTAAAATTAAATGCACCCCTGCCTTAGAGGACTCGGAGGTCGCACACTTTCTTCCTCAGTCACGTGATGATTTCACCTCCATCTGACGGTGACTGAGGTCATGTTGGGAATAAAATGTAACGCTGACAGAAACAGTAAAGTGAAGACTCTGGTGACTCTGGGTGTCTGCTTAAGCTAGCGGCGTCGCATCACGTGCGTATGACGTCATGCGCCGTCGACTAGGAAGCGGCTTAAACTTCCGGTTAGTGAAAAAAAAACGTAATGAACGTTCTCTTACGTAATATGCTGCTTTCTTTACTGACATACAAACAGTTTTCTGTAACATTTCAGTTTGTGTTGGAAATCTGAAATGTTTTTTGTACTGACTCGATAATGTAGAAGTCATCAAATAAAAATCTATAACAAAGTACGCACTAAAAAAAAAATAATAATAAGGTGCCTAAGACTTTTGCTCAGTACTGTACATAATATACATTTTCCTCCCCGCATATTACCATTCTTATAGACACAACTTTTTCTTTTTTATTTTATCTATACGACTATATCATTATTAGGACTGGATGCTTGCACTGGGATTTTCCAGTGATTTTATGATGAACTCATGAACCCTGGCAAGACGAGGAAGCTAACTGATACACAATTAAGTGCTTACTGCTTGGCATGAGAAATACCATATGCTTAAATGCTCCATTAGCTTTAATTAATAAAGATCCTACTTTTTTGGATAATAAAAGGAACACCACTTGCATAGAATATTGCTGGGTCTTTGTGGTGGAAAGCTATACGGCATAATATAAGGTTCATTAAAATCATGGCGCTTGCAGTAATATGATATGACTGGAATATTTAGATGTATGAGACACTGTCAATCATACTCCCTGGTGAAGTCAAGCAGAAAATGGCAAAGTGACGCAGGTAACAGCTCCGTAGCGGATCTGACAATGTTAACACTGTAAACATGGAAAGCTTACTCAGCTCATCTCTGATGCAATACAGGTTGCTGTTGACCTTGTGTCACTGCTTTGAGCATCATCTCTGCATCTCCAGGAGCCCTTGTGACTTCCTGCTCTACAAATCACTGTTTGAGGGCATTTACATATTGCCCTTGAGCAGGAGACAAGGTACTAGCATCCAAACATACAGTTCATATAATCTGACTCATAAAGTCCACCAACGTACTGCAATCCATTAACCAGGCTTTAACAAGGTCTTGCAAAAGGCATGTGTATTTATTTGACTTCAAGGGTACAGTTTGTCCTTGCTACTTGTTGAGCAGGCACCTGAAAATTAATTTTCCATTGATCCTTTTCTCTGTCAGGTTGCAGGGCTGAAATTGCCCTTGGTGGAAGAGATTACGATGTTTCTAAGTGGCACTTGGCCTCTAAAAAGGGGCTGTCTTGTGTTTAAACAAACCTGAATCCTGTCGTCTAGGAGAAGAAGAGAGCGAGAAAACAAATCCTATTATCACCTAATCCACATTTGGGCCGGCTCAGTTGAGACAGCTTCAAAAGACAGTCCTAAGAGTTTGCCGTGCTTTTGTGTGTTTCTTGGTATTGCTACCCTTAATTCTTTCTAAATGTCAAGGCTAAAACCAATTACTTTTTTTTTTCTTTTTTTTTTTATACTAATGTTTGCTTATCCATGAAATGGAAAATGGCTTTCATTCAGAAATTCATCTTCAGTAACCGCTTCATCCTGGATCAGGGTGGCAGTGGATCCTGGGAGCATTGGGTGTAAGGCGGGAGCACTCACGTGTGAGAGGTGACACCAGTCCATTGTCTAATGCTAGCTACATCGCTAGATTTTATTTCATATGCAAGTGCAGTCGAGATGTTACTTTAGATTGGCGTAAAGGGGTGAGATTTCCAGGTGTTGTCAGTTAATATTGAGGTGTTCAAAACACCTGCTCAAATCATTCCAGATTAATATGTCAGTCAGTTGGCTGGCACCCTGTCCAGAGTGTACCCCGCCTCGTGCCCGATGCTCCCTGGGATAGGCTCCAGGTTTCCTCGTGACCCTGAAAAGGATTAAGCGGTATAGAAGATGGATGGATGGATGTCAGTTGGCTCATCTACCATTTTATTGTGGAGAAAAACTCATAGTTTTGAGTGATAACAGAGCAGAGCTCCTATGTGAAATGCAACAAATTGGCAGGTCTGGTCATATAATATAATTGGATTCAGTATCAATGGATGTCATGAGTAATGATGAATAATATTACAATATCTATTACCAGATGACCAGTGGTCATCAACCATCATGTAGGTTTCATCTCCAACCAAAATCTAACACACCTGCTTTAGTTGATCAAGAAGTTCTTAAGGCAATGATTCGATGGTCAGGTGGGCACGATTATGGTTGGAGATAAAGTCTTCAGGAAGATAGATCCCCAGGAACAGAGTTGGTGAACACTGGCGTAGACAATACAGCTTGGTACCAGGAAATTGAAGAACCCAGAGGAAAACCCTATGGACACCAGGAGAACATGAGACGCTCCAGACAGACAATAAGTTAAGCTCAGGATCAAATCAGGGAGTTATGGGGTTGCAGTGCTACTCTCTGCACCACTGTTCCACCCTATTCTGTATTTGTATTAGTAGCCTTATGGACTCTACTTTTTTTTCCCAGGGTGCGGACATTTCCCAAGGAGTCGGCTGTGCTAGGAAGGGAAACGGTTCGAGCCCTGATGTACTACGCGCTGAAGGTGTGGAGTGACATCACGCCGCTCAACTTCCACGAGGTAGCGGGAAACAAGGCAGACATCCAGATCGACTTCACCAAAGCAGACCACAACGATGGCTACCCTTTCGATGGGCCTGGTGGTACTGTAGCCCACGCCTTCTTCCCAGGAGAACGCTTCACTGCAGGGGATACACACTTTGATGATGACGAGGCTTGGACTTTCAGGTCTCCAGGTAAGACCATGTGAGCTGGGTTGTAGGACAGGTTTGAATGCGGGTTAGTGTGTGCGCTTAGCTTTTAGGGAAACTGTTTTAGAATAGGGCCTTTAATCTGATTTCTCTTTTGATTCAAAGAAAAAAAACATCGGATTTCTGGTGTGTCATGGACAAAATTGAGCTTGAAAGCAGGTCAGGGTCTGGTTGTAGCATTAGCTGTCTCTACATGCTGCCATTGATCTGTCTATATTACCATTCTTTTTGTAAAGCCTGCAGATCTATGACTTCAAACTGGGCACTCATTTACAAATTGCTGGCTCTGCTTTTCCTCTGTGATTCACATCCATTATTAGCCATGTAAGCACTGAAATTGAAGAATGATTACGTATTACATAGCACCGGAATGTGAAAGGTTTTTGTTTAAACACGTAATTATACATTTTTATTATTGCAGTCATTGTAACCAGTCTGCATGATTCTATATTTATTTATTTATTTATTTATTTATTTTTTAAGACTGATGTGTATGCCTCAAGAAGAATTCTAATCGATGCACTGAGAAAATAAAGTCTCTGTCATTACTGTAACCAGCAGTTTGTATATGCGAGCAAATGCGACTAGTGTCCAAACAACTCAAATCAAATTGGAATTCTACAAATTGGAAGTCCCTGTGTGCGCGGCGTTTGCATAGTTCTCCCCGTGCTTCGGGGGTTTCCTCCAAATACTCCAGTTTCCTCCCCCAGTCCAAAGACATGCTCTATAGGCTGATTGGCATCTCTAGAATTGTCTGTACGATGGGTTGGTACCCCGTCCAGGGTGTCCCCCACCTTGTGCCCCGAGTTCCCTGAGCTCCAGGCCTATCTAGAAGATGGATGAATGGGATTGCATAATCATGGATGGTGATTGGCTAGTTGATAGTACCTCATAAATTCAAGCGTTGTCTGTAGGTTTGGTGATTCAACCTTTTTTCTACATAGTACACCAAAAGTTTTGCATAATAATAATAATAATAATTGTGCCCTGCGATGGATTGGCACCCTGTCCAGGGTGTACCCTGCCTCATGCCCGATGCTCCCTGGGATAGGCTCCAGGTTTTCCCGTGACCCTGAAGGAAGGATAAGCGTTATAGAAGATGGATGGATAATAATAATAATAATAACACCACAGGAGGAGAAGAAATATGCCTGGTGAGGATATTTATGTAGTTAACTCATTTTTGACCAAAATGCCTTACGATATTGAGGTCACGACTTGTCATTTGAAATGTGTCTGAACGAGTAAAACTGAAGAAATAAATCCAATTTGTCCTGCAGCATGGAATAAAACTTTAAAGCATTTTAGATGACCCTTTTTTTTTACATTAACTAGGTCTGGAGCGTCAGGTTTCAGGGAAAAAAAAAGTGAAAAGTTTGAGTCTAAGCGGAGTTTGTGACCTCATTTTGTGCAGACTAAACCATTTAAATCAGTATTATGGAGTGTTTTATGTCGACAACAAGGCCTGGATTTTCAGGTCTCCAGGTAGAACTGTGAGAGTCGGACTGTGTGAAAGGTTTGAGTCTGTGTGTGTTGACTTTCTAACCTCATTTTGCTCATGGCAAAGCCATTTTAGTGCAGGAGTCAGCGCTATAGCAGTAGATGCACTTCTCCATCATCGGAGTACTTTATCCCTGTTGCTTGTACCTCTCTGAACCGACCGAGCCATGGCTCTGTGGGAAGGAAAGAGCTTGTTTTTGAATAGTCACTGAATTTCCTGTGGGTTTCAGGGAACAGCATCACCTCCCTTTTTCCCATTTTTTTTTCTTTTGCCAGCCCGAGGCCATATGCTCCTAGACAGATGTGAGGCTTGTACCAATAATTCCTCGGATCAAGAAAGCATATGTTTGCATGGGGCGCCTGGCAATGTATTTCTTTAGTGGTGGAAAAAAAGATCTTGAGATTTCTGTCAGCTCCTCTGCGGGTGTACATCCTCTGTGTCTTTTCTGTCTTTCTAATGTATAGACCCCTTCTGGTCTGCACTTAAACTTAGAGTCTTCTAAGTCGTTGCAACATGTCCTATTCACCCAGAGTCATATTCTGTTAACTATAACTACAATTTAATTTTATCACTACAGAATATAGCACTGTGTCGTGCTTCCTGTGTCCTCTCTGATGTCAAGCCTCATTCGAGGCTCTCCATATCCTCTCTTCCAAGTACACTCTCCAGATATACATCATTTTTCTACAAACAAATTACAAATGCACCCTGTCTGTTAATGTAGTAAATGCAGTTAATGGCCCCCAAAATAGCTTCTCTAGTCCATAATTCACCTCTCTGAGCACACAATTATGCGAAGGGTGTTTGCCGTGTCATCTTGTCGAGATGACGTACGTGAAGTGAGTTAAATAATCAAGTTTTCTGATAGCAACTTTGTGCAAGTGGACGATAAGACATCGTGCTTAGAGCAGGTTGACTAAGTTTAATTCAATTAAAAGTTATCTTTTATGTTTGTATTGAAAGAAAGTAGCTTTAGAAGAATCCACACAGATCTCAAACCAGAAGCGAGAACGGCAACGGGACGACAAGGAAGAAACCTCGAGAAAAGCGAAGCCATCCCCTTGACTAGATAATAAAATGATTCCTCTTCTACAACTGTAGACTATAGGTGTAGAGGTGCAACGCAATGCTACTATCTGGATCTGTATTCAGATTTAAACCCAAAGTGGGCGTGGCTCAAACCGAATAATCCTGAAAGGGTTTTTCGTTCTTTTCCTTTCTTTCTCTTTTTTATGAAACCCTACCATAAAAACCCAGATGTACAACTGCCAGCACTGTCGGTTTCTCTGACAGTTCCTCAGCATCAGCTACATTATTTGAGTTCATAACTGGTCTCTAATGCTGTATAGGATTATGTTTTTTAATGTGTTTGGGACAGCGTTTTTAAAAACTGCTTGCACATTTACTATATTTATTTGTACTTGCTTTAGGTAGTTCTGTTTCCCAAAGTATGAACCAACCAGTAGCCTAATTTAAACCACTGAGACCCTGACCAGGCAGTTACTAAGGATGAAGGAATGAACATTCATGTTAATGAACGTGGAGTTTGTCGTGCTTGCATGAATATAAAAACCTCCCGCTCGTGCCACTTTTTTTTTTGTTTTGTTCTGCAAGGTTTGAAAGAAAAGTGTGCCTCCTGTTTGTATCTGTATTTGTTTGTTTATGGCACATTATATGTTCAATCCTAATAATCTATTCGTATTCGGTTACATCCCTAATGTATATTCAAGCAGTATTAAGTGAAAGGATGTTTGATGTGAGCATATTGTGAATAAGTGTCCTAGGAACAGTCTTTATGATTACAGCAACAGTTCTTTGGCACAATTCTATAGTATTCAGGTGCGATTATTCACTGAAACAAGACTTGAGTGTAGTTTGTATTTGGGAAGTGCACATGCCTCTGGATGATACACTTTTACACAGAGAATGTTACTAAAACAGTCAGTAAGTATTTGGCAGGTTCTTAGAAGGTTAGAGAGTAAATTTCCCCAAATAATGTTCCTTAGTTATTCTAAAAAGCATTAGTTTTAATAATGGCCTGCTTTAGAATATAATTCCAAGGTTGTTCACACAACTTTCCCAGTTATTGACCAATCTCGGGAGCAAAAGTTCCTAGAACTGCAATGTTCAGAAAACATTTTGCTAAGCTAATCTCGTTCGACCCTGTGTTGACTCGTTCGACCCTGGATCGACCCTGTGTTGCCCATTGGAGGAAAACCTTCAAAGTTCTATGTAGAACATCAAGAGTATTCGCCTATCAAGGTAGGAATGCTAACGATAAAACCAAACGTCTAGTACTCAGTGGGCATGAATACACCCTGGATGGGATGCCAGTCCATTGAAGGGCACCGTGCACACACACCTATGGGGCAATTTAGTCCACCTACTGGAATGTTTTTTTTAGATCTGAGAACCAGGAGGAAACCCAAGCGGTCATGACTAGAACATGCAAAACCATGGATCGAATTAGGGACCTTACAGCTCGAGAGGCAGCAGCGCTAGCTGCAGCACCACCATGACACCTTTGTTGAAATAACAACTTGCAGTTTTCTCTCTAAGCACTTCTGCGTTTCCTCGTTGAACATCTTTGAGACGTATTGTTCTTGGCAGGACGTAAGAACTTTCCCCCATTGAGGACCATCTGCTAATGTGCATAATTACAACTGAAGTGAAATGGAGCTCAAGCAGAAGTGCCTAATGTTAAACGCTCCATTTAAGCTGGTGCGTGACTCCTCATAGATTGAGTGGCAGCTGGAGTGCCCTATGGTGCGGGATTGACGCACTCCTGTGGGTCATTTAAGCAGAGTAGCAGGATTGCTGCACTGTTTTTGACAGCATGCAAATAGCTTTTATTAATTATCTCTCTGGTTGCTTGCTAATGCGGACTGATGATTGCGGCCCAAAGAAAAGCCTCATTAAGCAGGTGTGGTTTTGATGACTTTTGCAATTTGGCACCAGCCTTTCCTTTTGTGTGTGTGTGTGTGTGTGTGTGTGTGTGTGAGGCGCATTGAGCCAGAGAGTGGGAAGCAGAAATTGGACTCATCCATTATCACTCATATTACATAGCTGTCAGTCCCTACTGCTGGGGTATTGGCTATTTTTCTGGCTATCTTTAAAATGCATGGGAGTTACATTGTTTGCATGTGGTGCTTTTGGTATTTAAAGATGAACAAGCTAAACTAATCAAATTACTATAAGAGAAACCATGTCTTTCAAAAGAAAGATGATCTGGTGAGAGAAACCAAAGAGCTGAAGTGGTGACAAGGTGTTAGGTTATTTTTTAATAATGTGTATCTATAGATTAATACATTGAGGCAACGTTTCTCACGCTCTGTTTCATGGCCATGAAGTACTTGACTCATGGCAATTATTATATTTTAAAATGGCTGAGACATAAAAAATTATTGAATTACACCACTGTGGCCACAGGAACCTGGTCTTACGTTCATGGTAGCAAGCAGCAGCCGTGTGTTCATGTTCTATGTACTTAGAAGCGACAAAGCAACATATGATTTGTGGCCACGCCCACAAGCAACAACAGGAACGGTTGCTACATGCCCACAACTTGTTGCTTGCTAGTGTCAGAATAAATATTAACTCGTGTCCACACCTTGACAAATATCCACCATGTCACCTCAGAGGCTCCGTAGGAAACCGTACGCTCAGAACTCCACGACTCACAGTGTTCTTTCCTAATCATCATCTGTTATACATGACACTATCTTTGCCAGCAGAGACACCTTCATCTGGCATGTTGTGTGTATCCTTCCTCAGAGATTCATCCCAAAGAAAGGGTTACCGCTGTCAAGTGATCATCGAGAAGCTTCATGGGCCTCTGACACACACACACACACACACACACACACCAACATATAGATGCAGCAGTGTGTCGATAGGAGCATCTTTATATCAAAACTCCAGAGTCAGTGCACTTCTTAAGTCACACATTTGCCTTTTGGAGCGTGTCTGCGTGTAGATTAGAGGCTGCATTGTGCCTGTAAGTCATCCAGGTGACTTCCAGAGCTTCAGTAAATTTAGTCTTTTGTGCCAAGGAATCATCGAAGTGCCTGCAGCTCGTACAAAATGCAAACTACAGGGGTTTCTGAAGATGTCTATGATGTGCACATTTACACTGAGGTCTTTTTCAGCAAATCACATCATTCATTCTAGCACACATATATGTCATGTTTAGTGCACCAAATATAGTATCTGTAGCTGTATTCGGATTGAAACCAGATGGTCTAAACCAAAAGGTTTTTTTTTCTGAATTAAATATGAACCCTACAGGTATGCTCTTGGAAATACTGAAAAACAATGTGGGGGGGGGGGGCAACATGGCAGCACTGACAACATGGCCTGTGAATTCTGGCTCTAACAGTTCCTCAAACACAGCTACATCATTCCAGTTCATAACAGCTTATCAATCCCGTTTGCGTACTTATTTTGTATTGTATTTTCTAACAAATCGAATTTCCCCAAACTGTAAACAAACTAATAGCCTAATTGTAATCACCGCGAGTCTTACCAGGCAGTTACTAAGGATGAGTGAATCCTTGCTGTAAATGCATTGTGCAGCGTCTTTGTCCTCCAGAAAAACAAGTACCATCACATTTTAAGAATGTTGGTACCGAAGTATCGGTTCTCGTGACATCCCTAGAGCTTGTATATGTTGGATTATGAGCAGTTTTCACACTTTGGCCTTTCCATCACTTTGGTACAGATTAATCTTGGTTCCAGATCTTTTGTAGCTCATCTCTGTATTTCTTTGTGAATTCCAGTTTGGTTTTCCGATTCTTACTGCTGATGAGTAGTTTTTGAATCTTGTGGTTTGGCCTCTGTGTTATTGCTCTCAAAGTCTTCTTCCAATGATGGATAATGATACCTTCACCCCTGCCCTGTGGAGGTTGTTGGTGATGTCACTAACTGTTGGTTTTGGGTTTTTTCTTCACAGCTGTCATTAGCTGTTTCTGTCATTAGCTGTTGTTGTTCCACCAGCGGTTTCTTTCTTTTTCAGGACATTCCAAATTGTTGTATTGGCTATGCTCTTTTCTCAGCTTCAAAATGGTTTGCTTTTTTCCCCATAGACAGCTCTCTGATCTTCATGTTGGCTTATCCTTTTTTAACAAAAAATGCAGTCTTCACAGGTGAAACCGTAGGCTAAAACAAAGAGTAGATCTTCAGAGCTATTTATTGTTTAAACAATCAATCTAACGGGACACCCCTGGTTAACAAGAAACACCTGTCAGTCACGTGTTCCAAAATGTTTGCATTTTGGTCTGATACAAAATGTGCAATATTCTGTGTCCTTTAAAACCTCTACATATAAATACCAGTAAATAAAAGCTGAAATCCTAAACTCTCCTCTTATATTCATCTTCAGATCTCAAACCTAAATGTCTTCAGTCTACAGCAAAAAAGTTGCCTTGTCGTTCCAATAGTTTCTGATGGGACTGCAATATATACAGCTTGGGAAATAAGTATTGGGCGCATCAACATTTTTTTCAGTAGATATATTTCCAATGACGCTATTCGCATGACATTTTCCCCAGACATCAGTATTACCTCAAGAAATCTGGAAATATAAAGAATTCACAACATTAAAGTCTATAAATAAAGTAATGTGTAATAAAGTGAAATGACACAGGAAAAAAGTATTGATCACGCTAAGAAAAAGCAGTTCTCCAAGGCAAGGTAAGGCGAGGAACCAGCTGAAATCCGTAAGTAATTATACCCCCTATCTGTGCAAATTAATATCAGCTAGGTTAGTAAATTGACGGACTATTAAAAGGCTTTTCGTTACCAAGGTGTCACACAAGAAACATCTCATGATGGGCAAAGAGTTCTCCCAAGACCTATTGTCGCAAAACATGGAATTGGATACAGGCGTACTTCTGAATTCTCCAGTAAGCACCATCGGGCCATTATCCGCAAGTGGAAGCAACATCACTCCGTCATCAACCGGCCACTCACAGGAGCTCCTCGCAAGATTTCTGACCAGGGAGTCAGAAGAATAGTCAGAAGAGTAGCCCAAGAGCCAAGGACCACTCGGAAAGAGCTCCAGAAACACTTGGAGGCAGCATTTGCCATCATCATAGAGAAAACAATAGGCAATGCACTCCACTGCTCACGCTCACCCACAAGACTCCATTACTAAAGAAAAGGCATGTAGAGGCTCGTTTAAAGTTTGCTACAGCTCATTTGGACAAGCTGGGAGAGTGTATTCTGGTCAGACGAGAGCAAAATGTAACTTTTTGGCTGTCATACTACACACCATTTTTGGAGAAGAATTGGCACTGCACATCACCCTAAATACGCAATACCAACAGTGAAGTTTGGAGGTGGAAGCATCATGGTGTGGGGCATGGTACTGGCAGACTTCATATAATTGAAGGAATGATGAATGGAGACCTTTACCGGGAGATTCTTGAGAAAAATCTGCTGCCATCCAACAGGATGAAGATGAGACGTGGGTGGACCTTCTAGCATGACAACGATCCAAAGCATACAGCAAAGGAAACTCTCAATTGGTTTCAGAGAAAAAAAAAATCAAGGCGTTAGAATGGCCCAGTCAGTTACCTTACTTCAATCCAATTGAACAAGATTTAAAGGCAATATATTTTGAAAAATGGGCCTGAATCACACCTGAATTCTGTGGCCAATTAATTTCTTCATACAGGAAGCCTCTTGAAGCTGTCATAACAAACAAAGGCTTCTCCACTAAGCTGTTAAATACATTTCAGTTAGCGTGTTCAATGCTTCTTTCTTGTGTCATTCCGCTTTATTACTCATAACTTCATTTATGGACTTTACCGTTGTGAATTCTTTATATTTCCGGATTTCTTGAGTTAATACTGTTAAAGTCTGGTGAAAATTTCATGTGAATAGCCTCATTGGAAATATATTTACTGCGAAAAATGTTGACGCGTTCAATACTTATTTCCCACGCTGTAGATCCTCTCTTTTATCCTCTCTGCCCTCACATTTGATTGACAATTTCCTGGCTCTATGATAGTATTGCTTCGTCTAGGGTCATTTAATAGAACGCATTTATGTCTGATGGAACCTTTCACAACCATCTGACTATAGAGATTAATTTGAGAATAAAGAACGTTCAAAAATGAATAAGCTGAGAGTGTGGCAGTGTCCCTCATCAAATTTGAGCAGACTACATTCCAATTTAGATTCTTATGCAACTCTGGGTCCTGAAGTATTATCCTTTATTCATCTGGGATGTCATTTTAAAGTTCATTCGGCTGAAAAGTCTTAATCCTGAAACAGTGTGATGGTTCTGTGTCTGTAGATTCTCATGGCATGGACCTGTTTGCTGTGGCAGTACATGAGTTTGGCCACGCCATAGGACTCGCACATACGTCTGCTATGGAGTCCATCATGCGTCCGTATTACCAGGGGCCGGTGGGAGACCCACTCAAGTACGATCTCCCTTATGAAGACAAGGTTCGAGTCTGGCAGATTTATGGTAAGTATAAAGAGTCGCATTCTTTACTGTGCAGCTCTCAGCTTCCCAGCTCTCTTTCTGACTCATACAGCACATTGTTCAATTTTAACTCACTTGCTCCTACGCTCTGCTGAATTTCTCTTTCTTTTATATACACTGGAACTTTTGACACCAGGAAAACATTTTAAATTGGCTGAAGGTCCAATTTAAGGTCCAATTTCAAGGTTCTAATTAAATGTCTTGGTAACACTTTCTATGAAGCTCATATTAGAGGTCGACGGATTGATCGAGTAATTGGCACCGATAACCGTTTGCCTGAACTAACAGTTATCGACAAATCCACACCGATAGTTTGTTGCGGGAGTGGCTGAGAAGGGTCCGCGGTCATTGTACAGTACGAGAGCGGCCTCTAGAGGCGAAATAAAAACTGACAAATTTTGTTGTGTTATTTGAAGTGTTTCGTGATTCATTTTAGATGTCTCTATTTTTATTTGTTATTTGGAGTGTTACTTTTTGGTTCAGTTTGGATGTATATCTTTTATTTACATGAATATTTATATATTTAAATAGTAAATAGTTCATTTTTTAAAGTACAGTACATTTTCATAGTATAGTCAGCACTGTTCATTTTTGTAATAAAGTTCAGCAATATTTTACTTTGAGTGTTATGTTTTCATTCAGTATCGGTTTTTTAAAAAATTATCGGTTGATTAATTGGTTATTGGCAGGTCCTGCTCAACTTACAGTAGTTTTGGGTATCTGTAAAATTCCTCAGTCGACCTCTAGCCCTTATTAATAAATCATTATAACTGTGTATAACTTCGTAAGTTGGAATTTATTCTTTATAAGCATTTTTATAAACTCTAATAATTCATTGTAATAGCTCATAATAATTCTGCGTTATGCTATAGCTGTACAGTTCAACCTTTATAACTAGTAATTACTTGTGAATAATTATACAGCAGCTATAATGTTTATTAACACTTATTTGAAAAAGATTAACATGTAATATTCATTGAGTGCTTCCAAAAACGACTAGAACTAGTAACCCAAGTACTTTTAGGCCCATTCTTGTTTTTGTCAAAGTTTCAGTCCTCGTTCTCATCTTTCTACAGTACATTCCTTTTCTTCTCTCTTCTGACCCTTTACATTGTTCCACCCCGCACCCCCCCCCCCCCCCCCCCCGCACCCCCAAGTAATTTATACCAATGACAGAATGTCCTTTCTCAAAAATATGCAATGAACCTCATGAGAAAGGTGCCCACTTTTGCATGAATCTTAGATTCCTGCACAGTGTAACTGATGAGAAACAAGAGAGTTATTACAGGAGGTGGGGACACTGCCATGACTGACAGACAAATAAATATTATAATGCATTTCTGAATAGACACATGCTGTTGCTTTTCTAAAGACCTATAAAAAGGCCTTTGCCCTTTTTGTTCTCCAAAAGTATTTGCAGTAATCAGTGGGTATTGTGGGTGACGCTGGGGAGCCTCTCAACAGGCACATTTAATAGCATTTAGCACCTGTGCTGGTGACAGAGGTGGTATGTAAAATTGGTGAAGGTCAGAATGAATCTGGAGCCTATTCCAGGAACACATTTTTGAGTTACCAATCCATCTCTCGGCATGCTTTTGGGAGGTGGGAGAAAACCATGCAGACACTGGGAGAGAATGCGAAAAATTCCAGAGTTAACCAGAGATGATAAAACACGATCGGTCATAAAGAACAAATCCAAAGGGTAATCCTGAGACAAATCCAAAATGGGTACTAAATAATCTAAGACAATCAACAGAAACGAGTCTCTCTTACTTAAACGCAGGGAATGGCGAGACTTCGCCATGAGTACACGTCTCTGAACTGTTTATATACACTAAAATCGGGACGTGACCATAAAGTGAATGTTGGAGATTCTGGTGGGCGCAACCTCTGCTGACAAGGAGGCAATATGTCCTGAATCCATGTTACAGCAACTCAAATTATTTACATAATCACCATTAAAAAAGACCAGAGCAGGGGTTCTCAAACTTTTCCTCGGCAAGGCCCCCCAAATGGCATTAACATTTGACCGAGGCCCTCCTTTTGCAAGATGTCTTTAAAACACATTAAAAATACAGACTTCTGAATATATCCCCCTTTTTTATTTTTATTAATAATTACATCTTACATCTTTATATTACATTACATTACATTAGGAATGGATTGTGTGTGTGTGGGGGGGGGGGGGTTGTCTGAGAGTGAGAAATAGAAAACATACATTTATTTATTTTTCACACCAAATTGTTGCGGCCCCCCGGGCGCCCCCTGGCGGCCCCCAAGGGGGCTGCGGCCCCCGCTTTGAAAACCACTGGACCAGAGGATGGACCATTTTACTGGCAATTGTAGCAAACTCTATAGAAACTAACCATAGTACACTTTCTTTAGAAGAAACAGCTAAATGCAATAAAGGTACCTATGTATCTGTCATGGCGATTGTCCACAATACTTTTGTATTTTTGGATATGTGTGGTAAAATAAACATAAACACCATACATTATGAAATTCCCACATCTAAGATCATAACTGTTTGGCTTTTAAACCGGCGTAAAGATGGACCAGTTCCTAAAAATGTTTATAGGTCTTCTAAACAACACCAGGACCGTGTGTGTGGAAAAAGGGGGATGTATGAACCTGTGGACCAGTGAGACAAGGCTGAGAATAGTGATGCAGACCAAAGAACAGATTTCTTTATATTAGGGGATTATTGATGTAATTACATGGCGGTGCTGTGACAGATGGAGAACTCTGGGATTTAATGGGCCGTCTCGGTGACTCGGACCAAACTTATCACAACTCAGCAAGCCACTGTGTGCCCAGCCTTGGCCAGACAGGGAGAGCAGAGGGAGGAAAGGACAGAGAGAGATAGAGAGAGAGTCAGAAAACATTGGATGGATGGATGATGAGCTGCGAGATCCTGAGACCTCTGCTGAACTCAGGTTAAGCCGTTAACCCCTGCAATGGCAAAAGACTCCATATTTCGTCAAATAATTGAGTGCGACAGATAACGCTCGTGCTTGAACAAAAGTTCGTATGCATTACTCACACTGATTAAGGAAATGCCTCACTGAAAATGCTGATATAGCCTGCAATTAATGAGATCTAGTGGTGATCAGTTAGCCTAATTTCATTTACATAATGCCGCCCGTGCCTCCTGATATTCATTTGTTATTAGAAAAATTCATCATTCCGGCGCAGCATAATTACACACGCATGCAGAATGGCTAAATCAAATGTGCTGTCCTGTCGCCGTGTATTTTCCACTTCTGTTCTAAACGAGGAGCTGAAGTTAAGTCTGCTCAAATTCTGTGGAAAGGAAGACTGGCATGTTTATTCTGAGAAATCCAATAAGCGTATATAAAAAGTTCATGGCTAGGGTCAGAACACTGGCAGACAAAAAGAGAGTGGGGCGGAAGGGGGGAGAAAAAAACCTTGAAAAGATGGAAAGCGAAGTTTGAACATTAGGGACTCGGATCAACAAAACTACCTATACAGCACAGAATTATAGGAAATATAATGAAGAAGAAGCCTTTATTTGTCACATATACATTACAGCACAGTGAAATTCTTTTTCCACATATCCAAGCTTGTTAGGAAGCTGAGGTCAGAGCGCAGGGTCTTGAACCCCTTGTCCTTCTGATCAGTAACCCAGAACCTTAACCATTGAGTCACCATTTCCCCTTCGCATGGCCCAGCTTGTTAGGAAGCTGGGGTCAGAGCGCAGCCTCAGCCATGATACGCATACGGTTAAGGGTCTTGCTCAAGGGCACCACGCTACCAGCTTGGCGGTGCTCAGGCTTGAACCACCAACCCTCCCAGCGACCCAGAGCCTTAACCGGTGAGCCACCACTGTACCAATACAGAGTATTCAGAGTTGGCAACTTAAGTCCAAAAGTTACATCATCATTCATGTAGTGAAAGATAATGGTATTCAGACTTTGTGTATGTAGCTGCTTAAGTCAGTTTTCTGGGTGCGACATTTAAATTATGCAAATCACTTCTGCATGTGGTTCATGCCTCCAAGGTTGCCAGATTTTTTTTATGCTTTTCAGTGGCATCTAGACTACTGCCTTTAAACACAAGAAAACAAGGACTTGCATTTTAAACCTGAACAAAAGGCAAAATGTGGACTAAAGAAGGAGGAAATGCCTTTTGTTTTCAAATATAACACGGTGTAACGTAAAAGCAAGAGACAATTTCAAGAAGAAGAGCAAAGAAGAAACAACTAATACGATGTACATGAATGAGAAGATGGCAAGCACTGAAGTAAATCTAAAAGGAGTCTAGGCTGTTTTTTGTCAGTATACTTCTGCATGCATAGTCCTAATTACCGTAAATGTGGTTTAATTGAACAATATGGCTTCCATCTTCATTAATCTGCAGCTTATAAAATTGCACTTCATCCAGCGTATTATTTTTTTTTTTTCCAGTTAATGTATTTTTGCATTTCGCATACCGCGAGTTCGCACGTAACTGAGGTACACCTCTGTTTTACTCAGACACATCCTTCACGTGTGCCGTTTGTGTAACTTCTGAATTCCAGAGTTACAGTACCTCAATTACATGTGTGTAAATGCATTCTGAATACAGCCCACTAATGTAGACAGGTGTAACAAGCAACAAATGGGACTAATTAACTGTCATGGCAACTGAAACAAGAACAGGAAGCTTCGACCATATAAGGAAGGCGAAACGGAGCAGAATAGCGCACAGAGTGTGGGAAACGATCAGTGATATCAGTATTGTTGTTTTTCTTCTGACTTGGGACTTTTTCTCAGGTGTACGGGACTCAGTCTCACACACGGCCCGTCCAGATGGCGTGTCTCATACCGACGATCCACCTGTTCTAATGGACTTGCCAGAAAACAAATCCACAGTGCCGTGAGTACAGCTCCAGATTTACACATACGCATAGATATAGATTTATGCTCAATATATTCACATGCCCTGAAGTTAAAGGAAAAATCCACCCTGAACGAGAGTGATGCAACGGTCCTTTAGTCTGTCCAGCTCCATCATCTGTACACACTGTGTAAACAGCTCAGGTTCCAGTTTAAGCTTTAAGTTTCGTGCCAATACCTCCATAAGCACCATCTCGTAGCTCACTAACTAGCTGAAGCGAGTCTCTATACTCATATACTCTATACTCATCTCAAACTACCCCCCGACCCCTGCGCACGCGCCCCCTTGATGTCAGAGCAACAGCAAACCATTCATAAATACAGCACCGGTTAACAAAATAGAACTATAATCACTAAGTACATCATAAATATTTCAATTCCAATGACATGTAATTATTTCAGGGTGGACTTTTCCTTTAAGACCACAATAACCCAAGCAACTGTCAGAAGGAAACAAATAAAAGCTTTGAATCCTCGTCTCGCTGCCAGCGGACACTTGGCCCGTTGAGACCGGCTTGTATATCTTCATATTTCTTTCCCGGCATCTTCACAGATGGTGGGTGAATAAAGTTAGATTTATCCTCACGAAGGTCTTTAATAGTTTCATCCCTGAGAGCTTTCTTAATAAGCTCTGAATGAAGAGCTATGTTAATAAGGTGCGCAGTGAGTGCTATCTCACGAAAGAAGGCCATAATCTTTGTGTCATTAGCAAAGCAAACACGACGAGTCATAAGCCGAGGAATAATGCATGCGAAGACCCTTTTCTGCAAGCAGGTGATAACATCTGCCTTTAAATTTTGATCAATCCCGCTGTCTGGGCAAATATCGCAAGCTTGAAATGAATGCACACTTGACTGCACAGTTGCACACACTTACACACCCAGGCTCTGTTTATAGTACAAGAGATCAATAGAAAGAAAGGCTGTATATTCTTCACTGTCATCTGATAGCGAGCTGCGCTTTTGGTGTGGTTTTTTTTTTCCTTCCTCATTTGTTCTTTCTCTTTTTCTGCTTTTTCTCACCGTCTCTCAGTCCAGAACGCGATGCCCCAGACAGATGTACCAGTCACTTTGATGCAGTGGCTCAAATCCGAGGGGAGGCCTTCTTTTTCAAAGGTAAAGACTTAGACTGGAGGACCAGAGAACAATCGATATGAACTCGTAGCCAAGTGGTGCATTCTCGCGTTACGCACCGTCGCTGTCCGAAGACATCGCTTTCCTAATCAGACGCCAGATTAGAAAAGATTGTTTGGAGATATGTAAGGAATAAGGCATGACATGGCATGCTGATATAGGGGGAAAAAATCAATGACTGGGTGGTGTGATTCGGCCTCACACGAAGTGGAGTTACACTTACAATTTACCACTACAAAGCTGGCTGTTTTCCTATAACAACACATCCATCCATTTTCCATACCGCTTATCCTACACAGGGTCATGGGGGAGCCTGGAGCCTATCCCAGGGAACTCGGGGGACACCCTGGACGGGGTGCCAATCCATCACAGGGTACAATCGCACATATTCACACACTACGGACAATTTTGGAAATGCCAATCAAGCTACAACGCATGTCTTTGGACTCGGGGAGGAAACCGGAGAACCTGGAGGAAACCCCAGATGCACGGCGAGAACATGCGAGCTCAACGCAGACAGGGCGGAGGCGGGATTCAAGCCCCACAACTCTGGAGGTGTGTGGCAACAGTGCTAACCACTAAGCCACCGTATATCCCATATATCCCAAAACATTTTATTCCACTTATACAACAGAAATTTGCCTAGAGTAACAATTTTCTCTGTTACTTCTGTGCTGCTGATTGTTCCAAAGCATTGGCACTGGAGACTCCTTCCAAAAATGTGAAATAAACACGATATCCGCAATAACACCTGGAGCTTTTGCCTTGTCTACATTGTTACAATAGTAACATAAACTGCTGTTATAGAAATGAAACCGCTTCTTCTGACTAATCAGCCTCGAGCATTGAACAGTGCTGTGGTATAAATAAACTTCATACTCATCTGAGTATCTGATCATTGAACGCAGACATCTGAGACATCAGAAATATAAAGTGGTGACTTTAAAAACATCTCGAGCACACACATAAAAGCAAAGGTTTATTCACTCAGATATCTGCATAATGGAATTATGGACTAAATTTGGGTGGTTGTGTTTTTTTTAGGGAAGTATTTCTGGCGACTGACTCGGGATAAGCACCTGGTGTCATTGAGGCCGACTCAGATCCATCGCTTCTGGAGAGGTCTGCCTGCTAACCTGGATAGCATCGATGCTGTGTATGAGAGACCCGGAGACCATAAGATTGTCTTCTTTAAAGGTGTGGTTTCGATTGGTTAAGTCCACTTTAATGACTGAAATAAGTTACTTCATATGAAAATAAATGTATTATATAAGGTGACTTTATAAATATTACAATATATTTGGTAATATAGTTGTAACAAAGTACATTTTTTGTTTTAATTGCATTGGAATGACTATAATTGTTGATCATGAAGTACAACATACTGTCTAAGAGTTGTTATTTACAGTCACCTAACGTCGTCTGTAGACATTTTTTCTCACCAAGAAAGCATTGGCTGCAGCGTTGGTTGGTTTTTGTTTAAGATGTTTTATCATGTTACTTGTATTGTAAGAAGACGCTGTAGTTCCTCCTCTTGATATCTTGGCAGAGCACAGTTCGCAGTCTGTTTTGCCCTCATTACTCATGAATGAGCAATTTCCAGTATCAGTAGTATAGTAGTGCTAATATTTTAGCTCTGAAAGCCACTCGCTGTTGCTGAGGCTGGCCCCATAAAGATCAATGAGATTACTGTGGATGATACCACTTAAAAACCCTAAGGAAGGCTCAGGACTGCGATTGAACAGTTGATAATTTCAACAAAATAGACTTCATGTTAAAACTAAAATGAATTCAGAAATACTCATACGTTGCTCATAAGCTCACAAGTTCCTGATTAGACAATTGCACTTTCTGACTGTATTTCTGTCTATAATTTCCCAGTTAAAGATGGGAAATGATTTATAATCACACTATCCAGTGTCACCTAGATGAGAATGGTTTCCCTTTTGAAAAGGGTTTTGGTCTCTCCCAAGGTTTCTTTTTCATACCGTCTCCTTGCCGCCATCGCCTCTGGCTTGCTCATTAGGGATACATTTTCATAAATTTTACATTTCTATCCAGAATTGATATATTTCTGTAATGCTGCTTTGTGACAATGTCCGTTGTTAAAAGGGCTATACGAATACAATTGAATTGAATTGAAATCGAATAGTTCTGCATACTTCGTTTAGGGATGAAGTACTGGGTATTCAAGGACAACATCGTGGAGGAAGGCTACCCACGCCCCGTCAGTGATTTCGGCCTGCCGATGGAGGGCGTAGACGCTGTCTTTGTCTGGCTACATAACGACAAGACGTATTTCTTTAAGGACAACCATTACTGGCGCTATGACGATCATCTGCGGCATATGGACCAGGGCTACCCGAAAGACACGACGTTATGGAAAGGGATTCCATCTCAGCTAGACGACGCCATGCGCTGGTCTGATAGTAAGTGTCGTAGTGTTTTTTGGGGGGGTTTTTTGGCTTCTTTCTTTTTCATAGCCTACTCTCAGTATGATGACTTTGAAGTACACATAAGACTGCCTTTGTTCTCCTGTCTCTAGATGTTTCTGGAACAACCACGCATGACTTTCGATATGTCCCTTTGTATTATAGAGAGAATAAATTCAGAGGTGTACAGTATAGACACTGTTGGTTTCGATCTGTCTTTCTTGAAATGGTGCATTAAGGGGTTCTTTGTATATTCCTAACGTATGCCATATTGAAAGTATTAAATATTTATGCAGTTAAAATTGTATTTGTCACACTATGAATAAACATAAAGTAAAGGCTCTAGGACTTACTGCAGCTCGCTGTGCATTCCAACAATGAGCCTTGATGATGCTACTGAGAGTGGATTATTTAAAAAAAAAAAAAAAAAAAAATACAATTGTGCATTATATTCTAAGGAGAATTGGGTTAGAGTGGCCAAGATGCTTATTCAGCTTTCTCTAAAACTTAATTATGGACTTAAAGTACTTAAGAAAGTAAGAAAATACTCGCACACTATACAGGATCGTGTTTAAATTTCAGAAGTGGTGATGAACAAGGAATAAAACGTGACTAGGCATGCTGTTATAGAAAAATAATCAACGATGAGTTACTATTACCACGGGAAAGATGATTATTTTCCTTTAACACCACCTCTACATCAGCAGCTTGCCAATGATTATTTAAAATTTAATAATGAATGATATGTAATGCTTTTTTTTTTTTATCTGTTTAAAGTTACATTTTACATTTTTTCCAGCCTATATTTTCTTTTAAGTCAATGAGACAAAAAAAAAATGTTACAGAGAAGCCAGAAAGTCCTCCATCTGGAAGATTTATAGTTACAAAGCTCTGACACTGAAGACTCCTCCTATTCAACATATCAACATTTATCCATTTTCTTTGTTCAATAACATGTTTTTCTAATCAGTTTATAATTAGTGTTTATAATTAATTCGTTTAGAATTAATTATGTGGCAAGCCCCTGTGACTTAGCTGTTACTATAGAAACAATAATGTATTAGAACGAGAGTATTAATATAAACCTGTGATTTGAATTACAGCTGGCGCTACTGTCAGAGATGCTGTTAGAATAAATTAACCAACACCTGCTGACCAATCAGATTCGAGAATTCAAGTTTATGATTGGTAGAAGAAAAAATAACCCGAAAGCAAAACAATAAGGTCTGCTTATAGAAAAAAAGAAGACAAAATGTTACACACTCACGTATTATCATACTGTATTTATGACATAATTGTTAACATTGCTTGCTGATTGCTAGCTAGCTGACATGGCTAATGATGGAAGTTAGCATTAGCATACAGACTACCGTGTTTTACTGCGTAGGTTTTTACAAGTTTGTGTTATTTATAGAGGCAGAAATGTTAGGGCACAAATTAGCTATTACTTTTGACAGAGTGGAGGGGAAAACAACTTCCCTCACGATAGCCCCGCCTCTGCTCGTTGAACCGTTTTCTCCATAGATTCGTCCATCGCGGCTGTTGTCAACATTAAAGGTCTAGTTAGCAATTTTGACAGAAATTGGCTGAAACTAGCTGTTTATGAACACAACGTCCATGCACAGCCAATCCCTTTAGTGTTTTTTTGGGTTTGTTTTTTTTTTTTTTTCCAAAAGTCATGTCCTAAAGAGATTTCGAGCTATGTGCTGTTTATGCACAAAATGATTGACAGACAGTACAGACAAACACCTTGCCTCAAATGCCTGGGAGTTGGCGATCCACGGAGACCAACGTTTCTCACTTTTTATTAAGAGTGGGGATCGTGAGGGGAACTTTGCCAAAAATCTCCTGACTAATGTCTGGTTACGGCTTCAGAAGTGCTGCTGAGAGCAGTTTGAGCAAAAAACAAAAAATGTTTTAAAACTTGCAATGTTTATGGTTTTTCAGAACAGTGATGAGGTCTTAGCTCCTAACCGACAAGGGGACAAGGTTGGAAACAGGAAGTAGTAAAAGGTGAAAGCTCACAGGGTTGTTGTTGTTGTTGTTGTTGCTGCCTGTAAAATGGCACCAATTCAGCTGGGATAAAGATGTTTGAATTTTTCAGTGTGACCTCATCTGAGGACAAAAAAAAAACATCATATAGGAAACATTTATTTGAAAACATGTTAACAAAAATTCTTCACATCATAATCTAGGCTGATTCCATGATTCAAAGGCTTTGGATTTTACGTACTCAGACTATGTTTAAAGCTACTTGAGCTTAAAGCTTAGTTAGTTAAACTTGGTTAGTTGAACATAAAACTTAGTTCAACTTGAAGCTTAGTTTGACACCTAAACTCCAGCTTCATAAGAAATTCTCCTTCAAGGTGAAAACCAGCCATCATCAACCATCCAACCAATCAGTCCGTACAGGATTCCGTGGAGTTTTTTCTTTTCTTTCTGATTGTCTTCTTGGCCCAAATCTGCCGGAAATCTGCGGTACGTTTGAAAAATTGCAAGCTACTCTGAATATCGCGGAGTTTGCTGGATTTTGGTTCATTTCTGCGATCACAAAATCCTGGAGGGACTGAACCGATAAGTACATAAATACCAATTTTCTATGTAACATTAATTAAAAACCTACCGTGTTTTCAGTTCTTTACTTGCACACTTTACTCAGGTATTAAAATATCCAGTTTTAGAGAGAGTCTTTTTACAGACCGCCTCACCAACATCCTCCCCAATGTGCCGTTCTGTCCATTTAAAGTCTTCAGAAGCCTAAAACCTTCAGAAGTCTCTAAACAAATTACTGGAAAGTTCTATAATTAATGGAAATACTAAGTAAAATAAGGTTAGGCTAAAAACAAAAAAACATAAAAACAAGGCTTGAACTTAATACAAACACACAATAAGACTCTGTGACTCTATTAAGAAACAGTAGGGTATACATAAGCTGCGTCCGAATATCGCTACTACCTGACTATACGGAAGGCGAAAAGCAGTACGCCAAAGGAGTAGTATGTCCGAATTCACAGTATTCATAAAACAGCAGGCAGGAAATACCCAGATGACTTACTGCTTCCACCGAGATTCCGCAGTATGGAACCAACGGACACTGCGATCATCCCATAAGGCGACGGGACTGGCACGGAAGCCGTCAGAATAAAAAAATGGTGGAAAGCAGGACGTTGGCTCTTTTTAAGTTGTAGGTCACTGACAATGTTGATAGTATTCATACTACACAAATATGCTGATCAGTACGTACTGTATCAACGGCCGAGCAGGTACCGTCACAGTATGCAATTTTGGCCACATGGATAGATGGAACTAATTAAGGACTAACACAGAACAGGTGAACACAGTCAAGTAACATACCGATGACAGGACAGGGGTGGAGAAAGGACTCGAAGTGGAAAACGATAACACGGGCGCATGGTGTTCATCACCGTGGGAACAGTCAAAAGTAATAGCATTAAAATTACTCGTAGAGAAACCGTTTACTCAACAAATTACTTAAATAAATGTAACAAAGTAAATGTCACTTCTGGTTTTAAGATTGTATCGTCACATCTTGGCCTAAGATTGCTGTTCGAGCACACACGCATACACACACACACACACACACACACACACACACACACACACACACACTGTTTTGTTGTGTTTTTGAAGCTAAAAATATACAAAAGGGTGTCTGTGTGCTCATGGGCACATCTTCGAATTTCGACAAACCTTCTTCTGTTAATACTGTGCGTCTTTATATTTAATTTGTGTTTGTTGGAATATGAACGGAAGGCTAGTAGGACATGGCAGGCATGTTCCCAGGTCTATCACTCAATCATAACAGCAATCAAAAGAGTGGACGAGACCACACTACAGGGGTCATCCCAGACCAACTGTATCTCTCTCACTCTCTCTCATTCTCTCTCTCTCACACACACACACACGCACACGTTTTTCCACTAACATGCCACTTCCTCATTGTTCATCTTTCTTTGTAGAACAGAAAATCACTTCTGCAGACCACGCGTGTGTACTAAAACATCCTTCACAACCTTTTTGTGTCTTCACTGTCGCGCTACTTGAAACTCCCTGTATCTCTGTACCTGTCTTTGTCATGTTCTCACAAATACACACACACACAAACCAACAAACACTCTTCATCAGACTCGATATAAAGCCTCTTTCAAGACGGCTAGATGTGTGTTTAGGAAGTATGTGTCTTTGAGGTGCTGCCAGCACCAGAGGTTGTTTCACACAGCTGTTTGAAGTGCGTATGAGCGCTAGGTCGGGCTAAAAAGTGACAGTCCTCTGCTCAACAAAATCCCATGGGGGAGGGGCTTCATCGCTGGGGGGAAGAGAGACGGACAGAGAAAGAAGGAAGAAAGCAGGAGCAGACCGAGCTAGAAGCTAGAAAGAGAAAACATCGGCATATTTCAGAGAACCATAGAAAGTTGGACAAACTTGCGGAAAGTTTATTTATATTCTTTACACTTGTAACACTCGCCTCACTGTGAATCTCTCTGCTTCTCTCTCCCTATCGATTTCATCTAATCCTCATAATGGAACTCATTAGAATTCTTATATCCTTGTCTGATTGTTGTCCTGTCTGAGCATTTCTAATTTTAACCCTAATTGTATATAGATTGCAGGGTTCCTGTGCTTTTATTATCCTTTCCTTAGCTGCTGTTGTTCCTGTTACATCACTTCCTGTTGGTGGATTTGGGTCATTATTCTTAATTACATCATATGGGTGAAATATATATTTTTTAATGTTCCTATATTTTATTGAAACTTTTTTTTTTTTTTTTTTAAGTTTTATAAATGTATACCAAATATTTTCGTTGATATATTAGTGTGTTACTTGAAAAGAAGTGTACTAGTGTCACGTAATGAGGGCTAGGACAGATGCAATCGCAGTTAAGAGCTTTAATGAAGATTATAATATCCAGAGGTCAAGGCAAAAGACGTAAACAAAGACAGACAGTGGTCAGGTGAGCAGATAAACAGGTTAGAGCAGGTAAAGCAGAATCAAAACCAGAATAGACAAAAAGAATGGACCGGCTTGGTAATATACAGAGATAATGGCGACTGAACCTATTACTTTACGAAGACCTTGTGAATGAGCAGTCTCTTAAGTGGTGTGGTGTGATTGGGAACAGGTGTATGTGATTAGTCCTCAGTGTCTGTGTGTTCCATTGGGAGTTGTAGTCGTCGGCCATGTTTCTAGATCGCAGTGCATTCTGGGAAATGGAGTCGCTAGTTTGTCGTGACATGACAACTAGGTTGCAAGTGAACTATTATTAAATGGACCAGTAATACTTTTTCCTGGTAAAACTTAAAAAGTCCTTATTAAAGTTATCTAAAAAAAAAAAAAAAGTTATAGGTAGAGCCCATTTTCAACATTTGCGTCACTGTAGACCGTCTGCTTTCTGTGTTCATGTAGGCTATTTATTTATTTATTTCATGCCCACTGACCACTTCGAATCATCTCGTAACCAAGTTTCCCGACACATCCAATCTCACCAGTCAGACATTTCTGTATTGCGAAAGACAAAACACACATTAAATAACAGCTTTTGTCAATCTGATTGAAACCAAAAGCAACTCAAATCTCAATTTCTTTTTTCTTCTTTTGTTTTGGTTTTTTCTCTTCATTCAGGGCGGCTGCTTCTTGACACTAGACACGAGAACAAAAACAGCATGACAGAAAACTAGAATAAAACAACACGAATAACAAACAGTAAAAAAAAAAAATAAAAAATAAAAACATTTCAGGGAAGGACAGTACCTGGAACTGAAGTGACACAGAGATGGCTTATTGTTTATTTATTTGTTTTCATGTTTCAATTTTTGTTGCTGTGGTCTGCACAAAATACATTCAGAGCCATGACTGAACATTGGCCTTAAATGAAATATAATATGTGTGCATCAGGTAAGATAAAAC
The DNA here is from genome assembly GCF_001660625.3 of Ictalurus punctatus. NCBI lineage: Eukaryota > Metazoa > Chordata > Actinopteri > Siluriformes > Ictaluridae > Ictalurus > Ictalurus punctatus. Next base: position 3,897,554 of record NC_030433.2, on the reverse strand, counting down.
AACAAAAACAATGGGGTGGTGTGATGATTATTTTCCTATAACAACACATCCTGTTTTATTCTTCTGACACCACAGCAATTTGCGAATCATTGTGGGGGGATTTTTCATGTTAATTAAAAATGATGTCTTTTTTTAGTCGGTTTAAAGGTACACTTAATGCTATGGAATGTCAGCAAAACAAGACTTCCCGTTATCACTTACATTATAGCAGCTATAAACAGTTAATCCCACACCGACCTCTTGTTTTCTCTCTCTCTCTTGAAGTAATAGGACGTGCAAACGAATATAACCAGTCCAAATACGACAAAAAAAAATCAAACTGTAGAATTGTGCTTAATTGTGTCTCTTTGTCAATCAGCTGTGTTTATTTGTCCTTGTAGGTGCCTCATACTTCTTCAAGGGTAAGGAGTACTGGCGAGTGGTGGGCAGTGATATGGAGGTGGAGGCAGGGTATCCACGCCCCATCGGCATAGACTGGCTGGTCTGCAAGGACATGCAATCGGATGCTCCACAGACAAGGAATAACGAGACAGGTTCACAGCTGACCGGACAGCACCACTCGGATCATGCCGAGAACGGCTACGAGGTGTGTTCCTGCACCTCAGACTCGGGCTCGTCCGCTGGCGCACGCCTGCAGCTCGCACCTGCCTGGCCGTTGGTAGCCTTCTTAATACTGACACACACCCACGTGTATGGCACACTCTGATGATGGGGACGCCACAGGCCTGTACTGGCATAGACACGGACACTGAGAGTGCGTATGCAGTGGCTTGTGGGAAGGACAGAGGGCAAATTTACACTCCCATCATTGATCATTACTTACATCTGGCTTTTTTTCTTTTCTTTTTTTTTTAAATCAAAACTGGAAATTTGTAATTATATTATAAATAATTCTAGCTGCATTGAAATTCTTCCATGTCAAGTATTATCTGCTTTTCTTTCCCCCCTCATGCAATGATAAGGATATTCAGTGTTTAAAGAGAGGAAAAACAAAGGAGGTCAATCTGTATTTTCCAGACTAAAAGTCACACCGGGTTTATATCCTGCACCACAGCAAATAATGTCTGCTTAAAAAGAAATCAATGTACAGTATATGTTGTGTTATTTTTGTTTTATGCAATGTTTATTAAAATTGAGAATTTTTTATTTATTTAATTTTTATTATTTTTTTTAAGAATTATGTTAAACATCAAATGGCTCAGTCATGTTCAGTCAAGTAGTCAAATAATATCCAGTGTTCAAAATACAACTTTGTCACATGACCCACCATGCATGGTCCATACGTGTGGCGGCCTGGGAAACCATTTTGACTTTAAAAAAATTTTTTTTTAAATTAACTATGTATATAGTTCTAAAAATTGCAGAAATGTTCCTCTTTTGTGTGCATTTGCACCACAAGTAAAGTGATAGTATTTTAAAATCTCGTTACTCTCAAAAGTGAAAAGGGAGATCATTGTGTTTAATAGATTTCATTCCGACCGCTAAGAAGGAGCATCGTTGACAAAAAGGACTTAATAGCAGCAGGAATGAAAAACCGAGCTGTACTGTGCATGAATGAATTTGAGGCACTGCTTGCTTCCGCCATAGCCGCGGTTCTCCTACGGCAATGTAACCGGTTTGATATACTCGCCAAAACGTGAGGTGTAGCTGAGTTAGTTTCACGTTTTTCATGCGTGTTGAATTAGAGCTATATTTACACAGATAACAATATTATTCCTCTAAAGAATTCAGAGCAATTGTCTCAAATATATTCATAACTGAATCCATTTTTATAAAGCATATTACAGACTCTGCTGTTACATCACCAGAGACATAAAATAATCACAAAAAGCAGTCAATTTCTGATATCATAATGAATTTCCGAAGTGTTAAAACCACTTCATCTCCACTCCTCCTTTGCATTAGAGTTGTTGCTTAGTGACTTTGGCTTCCATGCTATATTCAGGTTGCCTTACCCGTCCCTAAAGCCTTAAAGTCCCTATGGGGTTGAATTGTTTAGGTTTATGTCTGTTTCGCTACGGCACGTATCTATCCATCAACCGCATGACATTCACTCAATCGCACTCATCAGAAATCACGCTCAGCTAGCAAAGTTCTAGACATCTTCAGGCAGACTGTTTTTCACTACCGCATTTGTTAACCTAGCTCCTTAAAGCTTACTTAAGCTTGCTTTTAATTGCACATACATGTACGCAAGATGGCCGCCGCTCATATCCTGCGGCCGTTTGTCACGTTACTCGTGCATGACTGTACTAAAACGAACGGTTTTAATGTTCCGGTTTTTAATTCGAGACAGGTCATGACAACCTGACATTTTAAATAGAAACGGAGCTCATTAGTCTGTTTAGCATCGCCGTGCATGAATTCACTAAACATTACAGCTGGACTTTTAAACTAGATAGACAGAGATGTTTCGGCTCTTACGTGTCATCTCATGGACACTGCTTTTAATCCTACAGGTTTACATAAGATACGCATGAGAGCACGCGAACAATGGCGATCACGTATCAGCGATATGCGCACACTTCTAGGAAAAATTCAAAAGTAGCTACAAACCTCCACGTTGTTTTAGTGAAATATTGGCGCCCTTCGTTTTAGCTGCCAGAATTCTGCCACGGCAAGCTCCGATGGCTTTTCCGAGACCACCACACATATGATAAAGGATTCCTTTAAAGGCTCCGACCTTTCCAAGGATTGGAACTTCTTTAGCTGGCCTCCTGTCATGGCAGTCTGTAGATATCTGCATGTCTCTCATCCATGCTAAATAGTTTATTTCCATGATTTGGTTGCTCTGACAAATGCTTAATTATAAGTGTGTTAATTATTTCAGCATGTGATTTTACATCATGTATCAATCAGTTCTAAAGGTTTCTGTTCTAAAACATATATATATATATATATATATATATATATATATATATATATATATATATATATATATATATATATTTGGGTCATTAAAAATGCTAACATATGTCACTGCTAGGATGCAAAAAAAAAAAAAGCATCTTATGGTCTGGAAAATGATGATAACGTCAGTCATTTTATTACTATTTGTACAATGATATGAAAATGTCTAAATGGGGCTCCCTGCGTCTCCACACACGTAACCCTCAAGTGCTTTAACTGACCATGAACACTGATCCAGGCCTGTTCTCTCTCGAAGACTTCTTCTCCCTTCTTATTTTGTTCGTCTCCCTTTTTTTTCGATTTCCCCACTGAGAGTTTACACAGCCTCCAGACGATCTGTGGATATCAACGACTATTAATTTATTAACGGATTGTGTATTTTTGTAAGGAACAATATTTTGGAGTATGCATTGCAGGCATTAAAATGTGCGTGAAGGGATTCAGCATTTTCTAGCTACACAGGAAGAAGGTATTTTTAAGGAACGACGGGGAGAATGTTTGAGTCGTGCCTGCAGAGAGGACACTCACAGCCTCCTCTGACATGTTACAGTATGATTGCTAAAAGTATTTACTTATACAGTAGGCTTATATATAGTGATATATTTAAGGTCAAAGGTTGTACGGCAGTTGCAAAAAAAAAAAAAGTAAATTCCAAGCTGTCTTTTCTAAGGGGAAATATTTTTGTAGAAAAATAAAGATGGAAATTTGGTATGAGTGGTGAAACTGTGTATGCTGTCCGATGATTTCTGTGTTTATGGCCAGGCCAAATGGAAAGCAAATTCATTCACACTGTTGACAGATGCAGTCGGTAACACACAGCTGCTTTAGCTATTGCATTTCTCTCCCATCAATGCACGAAAACATATATTGTAAGCAATCGAAGTTGCTTAGTGCGTCAGTTTGGGGTTCGTTTTTGTTGTCATACAGCATGTACTTGGCTCGACATTTTTCTTTCTGCAAGACAAGCACTTTGTTTGTATGCAGAGTGCTTCAGTCTGTGATGAAACACTACGCTGGCATGGCGGAGGTACACACTGCATACATATCTGACAAAAAAGGTATGTGAACTAACTGTCGCCTTGGTAACGAGCTTCCATTTTCCCTCATACGAGATCTGCACATGAAAACAAGCAAGTGAGTGGTGTATGGGTGGGGGTGGTATTGTGTTCCTTGCGGATATAATTATTCCCATTTGCAGCAATAAATAGTAGCACTTATTGTTCATGAGTTATTGAACAATATTCTTCTAGATGTCTATGCAGGAGCTAAGCAGGAATAAATGAGTAGTACCTTATTAGTGCCTAATGAAATACAGGGCAATCACCAGTGGCGGATAGAGTACAAAACACACTGACATTCACAACATAGTCGTTGTCTTTTAGACCAGAATAACGCTTGAGTCAGAAGCAAAGGATACATTTTGAGACAGGATCTTTACAGTAGATTAATCTTATTTGGAGAAATTCTTCAGATGGAGAAATACGGATTCTGTTTTGGCCTTTTCACGCAACTTGTCTCCCTTCCTGTCTAAATAAATGTGTGAACGTCTACCCAATATATAACAGGGTTTTTTTTTTAGGTCATTTATGCAATAACTTTCAGAAAGGCTTAGCTCATCGTGTTATAAAAGGGTTCTTACTCAGTAGAACATGGAAAACATATCACGTTTAAACTGAGGAAAGAAAAAAATAAGGTTATTTTTTAATTCGATGGCCGCAGAAAAGTTGGGACGGGGGCAACAAAGTGCTGGAAAAGTAAGTGTTACTAAAAAGAAGCAGCTGGAGGTAAACAGGCAACGGGCCAGTGGTTATAAAAAGAGTATCTTAGAAAGGCAGAGTCTCTCAGAAGTAAAGATGGGCAGAGGTTCACCAATCTGTAAGAAACTGTCTTATTTTTTTCTTAAAATGGTACATTTATTCCGTTTAAAAATTTGATATGTTTTCTAGGTTCTATTTTGAATAACATATGGGTTCATGAGATTTGCATTCTGTTTTTATTTACGTTTCTTTACATCTTACCCAACGTCCCTACTTTTTTGGAATTGGGGTTGTATGCAAGTGTGACATATCAGGTCAAAACACTGGTGCAGAATACATTCACAAATAATAAGAATCATCATAAAGAGAATAAAACAGATTTTAAGCATAAGAGAAAGTAAAGTAATCAAATAATTACACATTGTCTTGGAGATAAATGGGCACAGTGGCTTAGTGGTTAGCACGTTTGTCTCGCACCTCTGGGGTTGGGGGTTCAATCACACCTCTGCCCTGTGTATGAAGGGTTTGTGTGTTCTTCCCGTGCTTGAGGGGTTTTCCTTCAGGAGTCCAAGAACATGCGACGTAGGCTGATTGGCATTTCCAAATTGTCCGTAGTGTGTGAATGTGTGCGCGATTGTGAGCTGCGATGGGTTGTACCCTGTCCTTGGTGTCCCCCCGCCTTGTGCCCTGAGTTCCCTGGGATAGGCTCCAGGCTTCCCCGCAACCCTGTGTAGGATAAGCTGTATGGAAAATGAATGGATGTCTACTATTGACACAATTAATCTGAAAATTCTCTATATCCAAGGAATGTATTTGTAAATGCATTATAATTTAAACAAAATAAATGAGTTATGTTGAGGAGAACACCACCTTGATTATCAAAATTACATAAAGAACGGTAACATTAGCTGGCTAGCTAACTTAGCCAAGTGCTATAGCTTGCTAGGTTTATTAGGTTCGTGTATGTATATAGGTGTGTTAATTCATACATATTTCTAGTTGCGTAGTTGGCTATCTAGTAAAGATTCCCTTATACATTATCCTAGGTGTTACCTTTAGGCCCTAACAGCACTTTCATGTATAAATAATACAACAGCCAATCGCTAACAAACATCGAAGTGACATCTTAAGTTTAATACAGAGATTTTATACTGTGAAACATCAAATGATCTGGCTAACTAGCCTAGCTCACTCAGCTAGCTAATGACTTACATGTATATGTTTCCATATTTTGGTTGTTGAGCTGTGAAATGGTTATAGCTCCACAAGTTCTGGTTCACATAAGTTGCAGATCATTATCACGCTGTTTCATTTGAAGCGTTTAAAACCGAGGATACCTGACAAATAGAAAAATTGGGCAAGGGATGCTCTTTTTCTCCACTGTCTCTGACATTGCTGCTGCTGACTAAGCATTTGGTGCCTGAAGTGTAGAATTTTGGCAGGAAGCTCTTATTTGCACATACTATCTTTTAATTGGCTTGCAGTCTCTCGTACTTTTTAAAAATAAATGTTTTACAATGTATCAGTCATAAATAAAAACTTATAGCTGCAAGCAGCCAATTATCAGCACCATGAGCAGCAAAAGAAGCTTTGTGACATGTTTTTGGTTAGCGTCTGATGAACAGTGTATGAGGAGTTAGAAAAAGTAAACTTTCAATCATAAAAAAACAAACATTTATTTAAAAGAAATAAAAATAAAAATAAAACTAAAAATAGCTACTTCTTAGAAGTTTTATCCGGTATGTGGTGCTGTTCTGAAACTGCTCAGGTAGCATCTGGACATGATGGTTATCATGCAGGAAAGCTGTTTTTGCTATCTCCTGACCAGTAGGGGACACTGTGCTGAAACTCTGCACGTAACCTTACGGCCTGATGCCACATACCAAGTTTCGTCACAATCCCTCAAAGCATTGCAGAGATACAGCCTCAAGTTCAATTTTGCATGTTCTTCAAATTCGTGGAAGTGCCATTCAAAAATGGTATGGTTTATCAAAATTCTGTGAAGAAATTTTTGTAGTGAGTGCATCTAGATGATGCAGGCCAATTTTCGTGCAAATTGAACAAATGGTCTAGGAGGAGTTCGAAAAAGTAGGTTTTCAAGACATTTAAAAATAGCGGACAGGAAGTTTGCTCGACCATGACATGTCTGGCATCATTGTTCTTGGCATGAACCACAGAATCTATCAAGACCAGCCTCATGATAGTAGGCAAAAGGAGTCAATAGCTATTAGCATTTTTAGGAACAGCATTATAATTTTTGACCACAAGGTGGTTCTATCCTGAAACTTTTCGAGTCCCTTCAGAGCATTGTGCCAAAGACATACCAAGTTTTGTAACGATACACCAAGTCATTCATAAAATACATACATTTTCTGACTCGTTGAACTCAGCATGCGCCACTGAATCTAATGAGACCAATTTGATGTATTATGACAAACTGTTCAGAAGTTCTAAGCAAAAATGTATCACGTGACTACTAGGTGGTGCTGTGCTGAAATACTGCAAGTAACCACAAGGGTTAATACTGATGACACGTACCAAGTTTTGTCACAATCCCTCAAAGCGTTACGGAGATATACCCTCACATCCATTTTGGCGTGCCCCATTCGAATATGGTATGGTTTATCAAAATGCTGTGAATCACTTTTTGTCTGGGGTGCCTCTAGATAATGCACGGCAATTTGCGCGCAAATTGGACAAACGGCCTAGGACGAGTTCGAAAAAGTAGGTTTTTCAGAAAATTCAAAATGGCGGAAAACATTTTATGACGGAAAATGACATCATAGGGTGCATTCGAATCTGCTTGATGCAAGGAATCACAGGGAATTTCATTTCTAGGACTCATGGTTCAAAAGTAATTAGCATAAACGTGAGTTCAGATTTGGGCAGTTGGTGGCACTAGAGGGTTTGAGGTAGAGCCTCCAAATTCGCTACATTTACAGATCACACTGTCCTCTATCTGCCTGCCAAATTTCATAACTTTTCCACAAGCGGTTCTATGGGTTACCATATACTCAAGAGCGGTAGAAGAAGAAAAAGATGAAAACTAATGAGAAAACTTCGGGGCTTGACCCCTAATAATGTAGAAAAGTTAGATTTTTTTTTTTTTAAACTCGAGTAAAAATTGTTGTTCTTTCAGCTGCTCCTGTTAAGGGGTTCCCACAGCAGATCATTGGTCCGCAAAATCGATTTGGCACAGGTTTTATACCATTTTATCCGGGCTTGGGACCGACACTGAGTGCAACCCAGTGGCTGAGTTGGTTCTCTGCCCGGGAATCAAACCTAGGCTATGGCGGTGAGAGCATGGGATCCTTAGCTGCTGAAACACCAAGGGACCCAAAAACTTAAATAAAAGTACTATGATTAAATTATACTCAAAAAATTACAGTTAAAGTGTCTCAATTACTGTAACAAGAGTACATGTAGTTCAACACTTTCCACCACTGTTAATTACTCAGTAAGTCATAATAAAGTAATGGTCTGGTAGTTCATTATGAACTACTAATAATAATAATAGTCCTATTTAAGCACTAGGTGTTAAAATTGTCATACTCATTCGTTCCTGGTTAGTCCCTACATACTTAAGGTGTTACCCAAAACTTCAGTAGGACTTAATAGGTTTTTATTTTATTTTGGTTGTGGCAGCATCTTCTGCTTAGAGTAGCAATCCGTGATATACTCCTGTACATAATAGGAACTATTGCTGCTATAAGCAGAAAATATGGCCAGCAATCCAGAGTCCAGGCTTCTGTTTGGTCTTGGCAGGGCTTGCTGACATGACAATCACACTCGGATTCCAATAATTGAATCAAGTGCACCAAGCCAGTAAAATGAATGATTACAGTGGAGTAATCTGCTTCTGAACTGTAATCAAATATTTAAGAACTTGCCAAACATTGCTGCACATTGTCCTAAACCAAGTTTCTCCCAAGTCTCGTAAAGTTTGGATCGTTTTAACTGGAAGAGAGATTTTTCCAAGGTTATGCCCGTGCCATCATTTAACAAGTCATTCTTCTGCAGTAACTTGAGCGTGTGAATTTTCTACTAGGTGCCCAGTGGGAGCTCAGCTAACAAATTAATGTCCTCAGGATGTCCTTTAAATATCCTAAAAATATATGATATTATTACACAGCCCAAAGGATGTCCCTTACATCATTCCAGGAACTTCTCTTTCTCGTATTGAAACCGACACTACAACCTACCTCTACATTTATAACCTAATCTATTTATAGAAGAAAAACATTTTCCAAATTTTAAAGAACTATAAGTTTAAAACGTGGAAATAAGTTCTGAATTTGATTATCAACATCATCGACATCAGTCTCTGTCTCATGACCTGAGCCACAAGTCATTTAAGCAAAACCATCGTCGTCACATCTTCACTTAACTGATCTTTGTTTCATGCTAGCTTCGGTGGGGAAATTTTTGCTGATTAATTCAGTCAGTTCTGCACTCTTTACTTAATGTCTTATTAATGTCTTTTGATCAGGTTATTTAAATATTACCAAAATTGTGTCCGCTGTCAGCTGTACAGAGTCTGAGCACTCATCTCTGTTTTAATGATGTGTCAGCCCACGGGCATCACAGACATTTGAGAGTCGGTATCTGATTACAAACTGAATTGATTAGCTTGTGTGGGCTGGGGTGTTTGTTGGTGGTATATGTGAGTTTGAAAGTGCAAGAGGTGTGGTGGTTGAATTAATCCATCCACTCTGGTGCTTTGAAGCATAAAGATACAGCAGGAGATGCTCCAGATGGCAGCCGGATCTCTCCAGGCCATAGCCATTCTGCTCTTCTTCCTGTGCCACATACGTGCGCAGAGCACAGTTTGATGGATAATGGTGGCAGGCAGCTGATGGGTCTTAAACTGGCAACCAGCAGTGCCTGGAGACTCCCTGGCAGCTCTTGATAACCTATGACCCCTGATGGTGTTGTGAAGCCACCAAGCTCTGAGTCGATAAGCAGACAGTTCATTTCCCCCTGCTAGTTCCAGGACGAGCATTTCTGCTCAACCCGTGTCATCCTCAGACTGACATTGATGTGTCTTTCCCATCAACCCCAGAGGCTCCCATGTGAATTTGACCCCCTCAAGGTTTGTCAGCTGGTAGTGTTGAAGCACTATTCAGCTCCCTCTGAACCATAAAAGTAAAACCCACAAAACGCATGAGAAACTAATGACTGACATCTGCATCAAGTAGCTGTTGTGCTGCCCAATACAACAGTGTTGCTATTTCACCTAGTGGTTAAAATTGGGAACTGCAACAAATGCTAATAGAGGCCCATTGAAGCAGGAATCATGCTGCCCAGTGCTTGCTCTGTGAATATTTCCAGCGGAGGAAGACCAGCAAGCAGGACAGCTTTTAAAGCCAAATTGGGCTACCTTAAAAATATTTGGCCACCAAGACCTTGTTTAATAGTAAATAATCAGAATTCATTCGAATACATTTCCACAAACAAAGGTAATGTGTAAGTGTAGATAAGTAAGTATATCTTTGATATACAGAACAATGCCTCCTGTAAGATATATTGCAAAGATTGGGAGAGGAAATGGGGTATTATGGAGTGGCTGAACAGGAGGTGCACATCAGAAATGTGTGTGTAAGCCATGCAAAGGCTTTTCCAGTTCCCAATCTTTTGGTCTGGTGTCAGGTTTTTTTGTGTGTTTTTTTGGGATTTAGTTCAACTGGAAATGTTGCTGAAGCCTGACAAAAATACACCTGCTGCATCAAACACGACTGAAAAAGGTATGTCTAAAACCGCTCGAAATAAGCTGCCAGACTGTGTATTAAAGGGTTTCTCTAGAAATTGACTAGATAGTAGCCTATTGTACAAATCAATATTTATAAATGTTATATATTTTTAATGCCCCCATCAAATCTATCATTACAGGCCACGGCTGCATGCGAAAGTTCACTTTAGATCAGAACACCTGCCAGAACTCCTCAAAGGGCTGAGTGGTAAAAGAAGTAACAAAGCACAAAGGGTCAGAAAGATGTGGGGAGGGCGAAAAACTGGAGAGAGAACAGGCTTGATTTCGAGTTTGAGTGAATTCCTGGTGTGGTTTGCACAGCTCCTCAGTTCATGCTGTCCTTTCTGGTGGCCAAGCAGATCCCTCCATGCTGAGTCTGACGTGACACTGCCAGCACAATAATTCATTCAGTTTGCTTCTGGTGGGGGTTGCAGTGGCAACCGGCTATGAAGGTCGGTCCAGGCTTGTCTATCTTCTGCCACAGATTCCAGCTCCTCCTGGGGGATCCCCAGACGTTCCTAACCTCATTTCCACCGACCTGTCTTTGCGACATTATTCTTTTGGTCACTACCCACAGCTTCTGGTGACAGCTGAGCATATATGACATTGACCAGTGAAAAGAGTGGTTCATCAACAAACTGAGCTCCTGCTTCACCTCCACAGACTGGTACCTTCCACCATAAGTAGCTTATCAAACGTTTCTAATCACTTTCAGCAAAACTCCTCTTAAGGCCTAATCCCTTCTTCTGCTTTCAGTAGCCACAGACATACACACACACATACACACACATTAATTATATCTCTCTTGCCAAGACTCAAGTCTTCTACAGACCTGCAGCACCTCCCTGTGGAGATTAAAAGCAGACCAATTTGACCATAAATCTACAAACAATCTATTTTTTGTTCTTGTTAAGCTGCTTCTCTGGTCTGTGAGGAGGAAACCTCACTAAAGTTACATGTGCATATCTCCAGTATATCTGTACCAATATGATATGTTGCAACTCTCTGTCATTTTAAACAATATATTATAAAAGTCTCTTTATTGGTTTGCTAGTGTGAAAATACACAATGCATCTACTGCATAGTTGATAAAGTCAGCATTCTGTGGGACTTTTGTCAAGTATGCATAATTCTGCACTGTTTATTTATAATGGCCAACCAAATAGCATTTCTGTTTTTCATTTTTTTTATATATATAATAATGGAAGAATAAATTGGAAAAGAAAATAGGTTGCACATTTCAGACCGTCAGAAATGTTCATGTTCAGAGTGTTCATGTTAAGGCTATTCATTTTACATGGTATTAGTCCTTGAGCTAAAGGTTGTGGTATACCCTTTTGTTTTGTGTTTAAAAGAAGAAGAAAAAAGCACTTTTTAAGGATTTTAGAATATATGACTGATCAGTCTTCTGATTTTCTAATTTTACATTTCGTCCATGCCTTAAAAGCAGGAAACCCTGGACTCGTGCCAGAAGTCTAATAGCAGCTCACATAATAGCAGCTCACAAACAACTATACGCCCTATATAAGTAAAGCTACATCTGATTATTATGTAAGGAATACAACATTTAAGGGTATGGTGTGACGTGGCCTGACATGAAACATGGTTACCACCCTGAAGTTGATTGTTGTCCAATAACAGCATCCAGAAATGTTTGTTTCCAATTATAATAAAGCAATTTGCCAAGGACACATGGTGGCTTAGTGGTTAGCACGGTCGCCTCACACCTCCAGGGTCTGGGGTTTGAGTCCCGTGTCTGTGGAGTTGGCATGTTCTCCCTGTGCTGCGGGGGTTTCCTCCGGGTACTCCGGTTTCCTCCCCCAGTCCAAAGACATGCATGGTAGACTGATTGGAATGGCTAAAGTGTCCGTAGTGTATGAATGGGTGTGTGAGTGTGTATGTGATTGTGCCCTGCGATGGATTGGTACCCTGTCCAGTGTGCTCCCCACCTTGTGCCCGATGCTCCCTGGGATAGGCTCCAGGTTCCCCGTGACCCTGAAAAGGATAAAGCAGTATAGAAGATGGAAGGAATTTGCCAATGATTGCAGGAGAATGACATGTGATACTTTGATGTAACACTTTACAGTTACATTTAATGTTGTGGAACTTGACATGGAACAAGTTAGTTCCTCTTTATGTCTTCTGTAATTGCAGCTCTAAAGTTATTCCCACACCAACATCTTCTTTCTGTCTTGAAGGTAATATGTCAAATGAATAATGTTACCAAGAAGCCACAAAGCCCCCTGTACCATGGTAACAATGGATTTATGTGGCTGTTACTTTGACACGTACCACCTACCTATTCCCTAACGGCAGTAGCGTCATTCAGCAGGATAATGCGCTCTGCCACACTGCAAAAATTGTTCAGGAATGCTTTGAGGAACATGACAAAGAGTTCAAGGTGTTGACTTGGCCTCCAGATTCCCCAGATCTCAATCTGATCAAGCATCTGTTGGATGTGGATAACAAACAAGTCCTATCCAGAGAGTCCCTTCATAACTTACAGTACTTAAAGGATCTGCTGTTAACATCTTATTGCCTGATATAACAGAAATATCAATTATTCTAATATTTTGAGATACTGGATTTTTGATTTCCATGAGCTGTAAAGCGTAATCATCAAGGTTAAAACACACACACAAAAAAAGCCTTGAAATATTTCACTTTATGTGTAAGGAATCTAGAATATATGAAAGTTCCACATTTTGAGTTAAAGTACGGGGGGGGAATCACTTTTCTACAATATTCTAATTTTTTGAGATGCACCTGTATGAGTCTACAGTGGCTCACTGAACCTGAACAGTAGAAGACATTTTTTTTTCCCCCAGGAAATACCAAGAGTTCGGCAGTTTCTGAAAAATGCAAACCAGCTTGTCTGGCACCAACAAACAAGCCATGTGGCATTTGATGTGAAAATGAACTGAAGCTCTTGGCCTGTATCTGCATGATTTCATACATAATACATAAACTGTATTTATGTGTATGTGTGTGTTCCTAATAAAGTGGACAATGTGAGTGCATTGGAGATGTACGTATATTGACATATATTGGTAAAAAAAAAAAAAATACTACATAGAATAATATATTTCTACAGCGTACAGTAAGGACTTGAACTTAAACATAAATTGCTTTTATCACCTCATGCATATGCATATTAAACAGTCACGTGCTTGTTGTCACATTGTTTAATACCACAAACTATACTTTGTACTACTGTACTAAATAGCAATATTTAGTATAGTATATACTACAGAAATAAATACTATATCAGTAGTAGGTTATGGTAGATGATTTTGACTCAATATTTGTCGTGATTATGGACGCAGCCAAACCAGGCGTGTTGTGATTGGCTGCGTTCGTGATGGACTTCTCTGACGTCATCAGTAGCGACAACAGGGAGGCACTCGTGTGCGCATGCGCGTTGTTTGTGCTCTGATCGAATTGTGAAGTCTTTGTTGCTGCAAACTGATGAACCTTCTTTGCGCTTCTGTGTTTTTTTTTTTTTTTTTTGAATCCGGAGATCCCAAAATAAATCACACGTCAGATGAGATCGCTTACGATGCCGACGCAAAAAAAGATCTTGCAGTGGATCTCTGATAATGCTGGGAGGGGAAAAAAACAGCAACAACGCTGATGTAATCTAAGCCCTCGTTGTCGGACATGTACACAAACAAAACCGACGCTGAGGTTTAAGGTGGTTCTATCAGGACTCAGGAGCAATTTGAGGAAAACTTGAAGTGCGCAACGAAGAAAGAAAGAAAGCAACAACAAAAAAGAAGCGCGTCATGACGGGACTCGAGGGTTAAAAACAATATCGAAGAAAAAAAAGGAGCACGTCTCCGATTAATCGATTAATCCAGCTACCATGACAGAGGAAAGGAGGATTTCTTTGCGAAGGCGGCACATGGAATGCGACAGCGGGCTTCAACTTTCCAGCTGCCTTGACGACGCGGAGAAGGGGACGGGAAGAGGAGGAATCGTGTGGATCAGCAGCGATCCCGAATAATAATAATAATAATAATCGATCGGCGCGGAGTAAATTTGCAGGGAGATGGAGACAGTCGGGAAATTCGAGTTCAGCAGGAAGGACCTCATAGGCCACGGAGCATTCGCGGTGGTGTTTAAAGGCAGGCATCGAGAGGTAAAGCACTTCGATCATCCACACGTCCGAATCGATTACCTTGTTTACATCGTGTTTATTTGTGTGCTGCTGGAGTTTCATCCCAGTAGGCCTGCGAGCTGTGCATGTACGTGAGAGCGCGCACGTCTCCACCGGTCCACCTTAAATACGGGCCTTAATAGAAGAGAATGTAGAGTTAGTTTTCTTTCTTTATTTCTTTATTTTATCGCACTGCATCACTCTTGAGTGTTCTGTAACATTAAATTAGCTTTTATATTCTATATAGATATATAGAACAAATTCTTCTTCGTCTTGCATTCATTTAAAAAAAAACCCTCAATAGTGTAACCAGCAGTCAACAAATATCATTCTTTTATTCACTGTTACGTCATAAACAACATGCAGTTCGAATTATCCTTCGCTTTCGTGTTCTGTCCCTATGTAAAAGCTTCTTTATAATCGATTTTTTAATATAGTGCATTTTAGACATGTCCGGACATGCCTACAGAATATTTACATTGACTGTCTCTCTAAACATAACGTGATCTGAATAGCTACTAATCACATAATTGGTGTGTGTGTGTGTGTGTGTGTGTGTGTGTGTGTGTGTGTGTGTGTGTGAGAATAGAAGCATGACTGGGAGGTTGCTGTGAAATGCATCAATAAAAAGAATCTAGCAAAATCCCAAACTCTACTGGGGAAAGAGATCAAAATATTAAAGGTAAGATCTGATATCTGAGTTTATTTTGGTTGTCAGGTGTATGTAACATTGTTGTAACGTGTATGTTTTCTTCCAAAGGAGCTGAAGCACGAAAACATCGTCGCGTTGCATGATTTTCAGGTTAGTAAACACACATGCAGTGTCTCTGTAGCGTTTAATGCGAGTGCGCGTGAAACTCCGCCCGCCGAACCGTGTCATGATAGTTACGTCACAGCTTGAGCGGCCTCCCATTGGTCCGTTTCCGGCACGTGGTTAATGTTGACATGGCATGTGCGCTGGATGCAAAGGGAGGGTCTATAACCGGCCCCACATTGATGACCGTTTAACGGCTGTTCATAGCGGCGTTCAAAATTTACATACTTTGAGGAAAAAGATTTGACCCGACATTTTAGTTGTGTTAGCTTTCACAGACATGCCTTCGGCATAAAAAGTCACAAGAATGAATAATAGATTAACAAATATTCAAATTATTTCCTTTCATTTTGTATGCTGTTTACATCTTTTCCCATTTCTATTTACATCTATTGACATTTCTTATTATACCAAGAGATATACTGATCTAAATGTACTTTCGCACATATTAGTCAATTTACTGAATCCCAATCAGAGTTAAATTGATTCTTCTGCCTAGTTTGCTATCCGGTTTTGTTACGTTTCATATTACGCATAGTTCAACGAATTAAAAAACACAAAACAATGCGGTATGCAAGACTTAAAACGTGTGTTCATTCATTGGTCAGAAACGTGGTTAGCATGTTTGCATCACACCTCCAGGGTTGGGGGGTTTGAATCCTGTGTCTTCCCTGTATGCGTAGATTTTGCATGTTCTCCTCATGTTTCCAGGGTTTCCTCTGGGTACTCCGGTTTCCTCTCCAGTCCAAAGACATGCGTTGTAGGCTGATTGGCGATTCCAGATTGTCCGTAGTGTGTGTGATTGTACCCTGTGATAGGTTGACTACCCATCCAGGGTGCTCCCCATGTTGTGAAAGGCTCTCCTGTGAGCCTGTGTAGAGTAAGTGGTATGGAAAATGGATGGATGGTCAGAAATTGAGCGATGGAAAAAGGTAAACAAATCTTCGTCAAGTGTGCATAGATATCACACGAGCATGGAGAGTATGGAGGCACAGCTCACTAGCTACTGTAAAACCTTTTTCTCTTTTGGCCCAAATATCCAGAACGTGCTGCGATTCTCCAGCGCTACAGCTCTGTCCATGGTGCAGTTTGTGCCTTACAGCTACAATACCCAAAAATACAGTTCATGTTTGGTTCAATTCATGCAGTTATCTCGATTCAGAGTTGAATCGATTTCTCACTGCACTTGAAAGGCGCCAGAATTCGCTTGGGACTGGACCAAGACCATCTTGCTGATGGTCACAGACTGCTGTGTTGGCGTTGCTGTGTTCACACCTGCTTAAATGAACCACACGGAGGAGGTAAACACCCCGGGGTTTAATTCGTAGTATAGAGACAAAGGAAAAACATTTCTTGGTATCTAGAGCATTTCAATCAGTCCGAATTATCTAGACACGTTATGTCAATAATTTGGCTGTCTGGACTAACCGGTTCAACAGCGATGTACTTTTGATAGTAACACCCCTTTGTTCTCTCAGTTGCATGGAGTTAATATGGGAGACTTACACCTTACAGCTGAACTTCTGGATGTGTAGATCTGAACATACCTCAGCTCAGTCACATGCGACTTTCTCCGTCTTTAATGTCAGCCGAGTTAGATTTTGGCTGATTGCTATAAAAACACGCAAGGTATTTTACTTTGTTGTGTCAAAGGTACTTGGTGTAGCTTACCTGACCTCCATTTCATCACCAGGGGATTAGGTTTGTCTCTTATAGTCAGATATAACGTGTTTGTTCATTAGACCTGACTGTAAGTATCAGTTACCGAGAAGCAGTGTGCACTGCAGTGTCACTGATCTGTCCTCATTACATGATTGAAATTGAAAGAGGTGTGTTGACTTTCTGCAGCCAGGCACAGAGTAGCGAGTGAGAGTACGCCTCTTGAATTAGATATAAGCATGGGATCAAGGGAGATCATATTTTTGTGAGGATCCAGGAGCTTGACGAGTCTAAACAGACTTTTTGTTGAAAAACTCTGCTGAGGTTTTAGTGTAGTATTTGAAAAAATCTCCAAACTCGCAGATAAACTTGTTTTTATACGGTTCTATTTGCCAGTCAGTCATCTCAGAGGTTGAACATAGAAAAGAAAAGAAGTGACTCGAAGCGTCTGTATGGCTAGCAGGAAGAGAAAAGACCTTTCAGCTGTAGATGTTCTACATGTGCTCCATGAGAGTGATAAAAAGTACAAAACTGATGCAGTACAGCTTTACTGTAGTCACTGAATTTACAGTGTATAAACATACTTCAGTGCAGCGAAAAGCTAATATTGTGTCTAACTTAAAATAATTAGCGTAATTATGTGTGTAATAAACTTACCTTTCTAGTGTAACCAGGGACTGAAGGTCAGCTAGCAGACTTGTAAGAAGTGTTTGTGTGCATGTACAGAAACCTTAATGCTATCTTCTGAAGTAATTTAATATTGTTAAACATGTGATTAATGAAATTTCAAGGTAAACATCTTACCTTAGTACCTAAATATCTAAAAAGATTTTAAAAAGCGAAATATCTCGTATTTTAGATTATGCGGAAAACATTCAGAACGGTAAAACTTATTGAAACGCAATATATGGTCATAATGCTGTCTTAATATGCTCAAAATCTTACAAAAAAATAAAGATTTTATCATTACAGGTCAAGTTATAACTTTCACCTTTTTTTTTTTTAGACACAAGAAAGTCTTCAGAGCTGAGAGTTTTGAGGTTTTTTGCTAACATGACAAGCTGCACTTTTTTTCTGTCTTATTACCGTCAAGAAAAACAACAACAGCAAGAGAAATCGGTTAGGAATTGATTGTTTTATAGTCGATCTAACCTAAGTGATAACAGGAACTAAGTTGTTTCGCTGACGTTCCACAACATGAACTGTAAATATAAACAGATGCAATGTACGATGTTTAGTTCTTTAATAGATAAAAGTGGTTAGTGTTGGAAAATGGCTGTTGTCTAAGAAGATTAAACACTTTAGGGTGAGCTGTTATTGCTAAAATGTCTCCTGTCGTTGATTGGTTATTTCCGATAACAGTACACCACATCTTGTCTTATTCCTTACTTGGTGCATAGTGTTTAATATAATGGGCTGGATTAGCAGTAGTCCTAGTTAATAGGACTCTAGATTAGGTTTAGCAACCATAAGTGTGCCTTTGGGGGGGGGAGTAGTATTAAATTGTAAAAAAAAAATAATAATTTCATGTAGTATTTGTTCATATTGTTGTTTTATTTATATGTGTGTGTGTGTATATATATATATATATATATATATATATATATATATATATATATATATATATATATAACATATGAATGAGACTTTAATTCTGACTTACTTTTGTTGAGCATCAGGGCCTATTTAACTATTAAGCTTAGGAAATGTGTGTTTTTATAGAATTACGTTCTGCAGTAAAGTTTGCATTTTAAATGTAAATTATATTACAAAAATTCTAGTTGTATTGAAATGATGAAATCAGTTCCAACTTTCCCAGGAATTATGTGTCCTTTGAGTAAAAAAAAAAAAAAAACCTGCTCTCATTGTTGTGTTTGTGGTAGTATGCTCTCTTATCATATGTGACAACCTTGCTGTCTTCATTAGTGAATTATCTTCCGGTCAGCTTGCCCTGTTTAGGCTTCTGCTAGTCAGTGTGTTTTTCCAACCTAAGGACAGCTCTTTTACAACTTGGCCATTATAAAAGATGAGCTCTCAGAGCTGTAATGCGGTTAAAAACAAGGCCGGTCTGAATAGAAGGCAAATAAGTGTCCAGCCATGTTTCTGCTTGGCTTCTAATCTCCACGATGGCAGAACGAAAAACTTTAGCCTCGCTGAGTCAGCAGAAGTGGTTCAGCCCGATCTGGCTCGCCTGATTGGCTGCAGTGAAAGTGAAAGCTGTTGCTAAAGTGCCATGGTGGTAGAATGGCTTTGTTTTTATGAAGGTCTTTGTTTGCCATTGGCTCTGCAGAAGTCAGCTGCATTAAGGGCTTGGAAAAAGTCGAGTTTATTGGTGGTTGTTGCTAAGCAGTGGTTCTTTCCACTGGATGGGTTTGGTCTGGAAAAAACACTTAGGTGTTTGAGTTGCATGATCTGAATAGAAATAGGATTCTTGCCAAACCTTTTATCAGACACTATAGTTAGAAATGACAGTGTTGGTCACCTCAGATTACTTTTATAACATCAAGCTATACATCCATCCATTCTCTATACCGCTTATCCTACAGAGTCACGGGGAACCTGGAGCCTATCCCAAGGCGGGGTACACCCTGGACGGGGTGTCAAACTATACAAATTCCATAATATCAAACCTCAACAAGAAAAATGTACTTTTACTGTTTTTGTCCACTTGTGATCATCACATTATTGCAAATTTAGCAACTTTGAGGATGTCATATTTCTGTCAGTTTGAGTCATTATGCTATTAATATCAATTTTGTTTGATAAACCTTACAAACCACACTTTTCTATATTCAGAACCAAAACTCTCTGTTAGTATGGGACCTGCATTCCTGAAATTGTACATTTCAATGTTACATGTTCATTACTATCCTAATTATTACAGAGGAATTTTGGGGTTTTTTTTTAGATTTATTTAACATTTAGGTAAGGAGTCTCTAGTGTTAGCTCTTTGTCAAATTCGGTTTTCCACAATGGGAAAGTCTTCAGGACAGGATTTTGTACTTTTCAATTTCTTGGTAACATGACACACTGCATCTTATTGTTGTTATTGTTATTATTATTATTGTTGTTGTTGTTGTTATTTATTTATTTATTTTTAACATCAAGAAAGAGGAAAGAACCGAGGCTGGTTAGGGAATGATTGTTTATAACAGGAATTTGTCTTGAACATTAAATATAACTATAAATGGCTAAAAAAAAAAAAAAAAGCACAAAAATTCACTGTCAAATTGCTGTGGTATTATTATAGTAATAAAACATTTCAGGACATGATGTTTCTGGAAAATAACTTTAATAACAATTCCATTTTGTGTTAGGCCACATCACATCAGTCGGCTGTTCATTATTTCCTGATAATACTACGTCCCGTTGTGTTTAATTCTTTACTTATTGTGATTTCTGATCTTTTGAAAGTGTATTTGTGGCATCGAGTCAAACTGCTTCATGTCGGTTTCATTTTAGGAAACGGCGAGCTCTGTGTATTTGGTGATGGAGGTAAGATTGGGGTTTATTTTGGTTGTTTTGTTTTTTTTTTGCCTGTTTGTGTTTCGTGCCCTTAGTCCACAGTTTTTCCAGATAATGACTGACATGAACTCAGACCTCAGGTTTGAAAACAAATCAAACATGGGCCCTTTTAAAACTGCATGGAGAATACATTCCCCTCTGAAACTATTGCAAGAGGAAAGCCCATTCATTTGTTTTTGCTGTAGACCGAAGACAGTTGAGTTTGAGTTCAAAAGATGAACACGAGACGAGAGTTTAGAATTTCAGGTTTCGTTTCCTGGTGTTTATATTTCGATGTGTTAAACGACAGAGAACACTTCAAGATGATTTCTAGGGCAGAAATAACGAGGCCATACCACAAGATGCAAACCACTCAGCAGTGAGAATCCAAGCCAGATTGGAATTTGCAAAGAAATACAGAGATGAGCCACAAAAGTTCTGGAACAAAGATGAACCTCTACCAAAGTGATGGAAAGGCCAAACTGTGTAGAAAGAAAGTATCTGCTCATCTGTGAAACATGGTGGAGGTAGTGTCATGGCTTGGGCTCGCACGGCTGCTTCTGGAACAGGCTCACTAATATTTATTGATGTAACTCATGATGGTATCAGCAGAATGAATTAAGAAGTTTACAGGAACATTTTGTCTGCAAATTTACAAAGAAACACCTCCAAATTTATCGGGAGGAACTTTTATCATGCAGCAAGACTGATCCAAAACACACCGCCAACTCAACAATGGGCATCGTTTGATCTCGAACCCAAATGTAATATGTATAGCGTAAACAAATGAATTGGACTTGCAGTTCCAGTAGTCTCCGAGGAAACTGTACATAGCACTCAAATATGTGGCTTGAATTCTGTGAAATGCTCCTGGAAGATCTCAGTGAATAATCTCAGACTGACACATCACTGGTGTCATCAGAGATTACAGACTGGTTAAAAAGCGCACAGCAGGGAGTGAGGGGGTTGGGGTAGAAGTGTAAAAATCAGAGACCTGGTTTAATATGCATTTCAATGCCGTACAGCCTGATTCATTGTCCTAATCCTCAATTCTTCATTCTAATGAATTGGTTGCTGCTTAATTTGGTTCTTCACCGTCCGAGATTAAAGCTGTTTCTCATTTCCTTTGAACAGTACTGTAACGGAGGAGACCTGGCTGACTACCTGCACTGTGAGTATATAAATGAGAGCGAACAGAATTGTGTTTAAAATGTCATTTCGGTTTTACTCTGTTCATTTTGAAGTCCCTCCTCTGTTCTGTGAAAACGTAAAATGTTATGTTTGCTAGAATGTCTTATTATGTATCCGTTATGACGATGACAAGATATCTGATATTTGGTTTTCATTTAAAGGCAGTAGACCGGGTTCAGGACTCTGCTCAGGAAGTGAAGCTGGGAGGGGTGTGTGTGTGTGTGTGTGTGTGTGTGTTTAGTTGCAGACTAAAGGAAGTCTACAGTCGAGAGCTAGCGTGCGTTTTGAGACAGGACAGAGACATGCTGTCTGGCTTATCAGTAAAGTAGCAAAACATAGATAATTATCTTGCATACACTGTATTCTCAATACACAATAAACGTGCAGTCATAATAACATTATTCATGGTTATCCACAGTTTAAAAAAAAAAAAAAAAAAGATCTTTCAGTTAGGGGCATTTTGCAGTATAATATAATCAGACAGGTACTTGTTGTTCCCTGTGAATATTTAATCGAGATGCAGCCTGAATGAGCTTCGCTGATGATGCACTGCACCATTCGTCACCTGGTTTCCCCACTTTTTCACGTACAGAAGTACATTTTTCTGACAGCAAAGAAACAAACATTGGGAATCTGTTAGGAGTCGTGAATCCGTATCCCGGGATGAGCCCCCAGAAAAGTGTTAGGATTTGGGAATCTATATCTATATCTTCGGGTTACGATTCTTAAGAAGAGAGAAAATGAAAATACACAAGAAAGACTGCACCCTCGCCTTGCTACACACTTCCCACAA
Source organism: Ictalurus punctatus (assembly GCF_001660625.3). Taxonomy (NCBI): domain Eukaryota; kingdom Metazoa; phylum Chordata; class Actinopteri; order Siluriformes; family Ictaluridae; genus Ictalurus; species Ictalurus punctatus. The sequence goes on along the minus strand of NC_030433.2, from coordinate 3,875,018 downwards.
TAAGCGCTTGGGAGAGTTTACCAAATGACACACCGATGCACAACGTTCAAAATGGCAAGATCTCTGTTTTATTCCAAGAAAGGCAGAGTATATATACACACACAACAGAGTCGGTGGGTTAGCTATTGGTTGGTTAGGTGGAAGGGCATATTTGCATAAAACAGGAAGGTATGTAAATGCACAAATGGTAAGGAGGGGACAAAGGAATGCAAAAACGGTGAGGATGGGACAAAGGAATGCAAAAACGGTGAGGGGCTTTGTCTATCCACACCTGTCAACAAAAAGCAAAGAGAAATGGTGTCAACACAGACAGGGTTCTCGCACATAGAACGAGAACAAGCACGGCGGAAGACTGATTTCCATCCCTAGATGAGGAAGAAGAATTAATCCCCTAAAAAGGAGCTTCCGCCGTAATAGGGAAGTGGTTTGGATACAGAAGATCAGATGCAAATCAATTGTCTGTAATTTGTAAAGTGTGTCTCAAATCCGTATCGACAAAGTTTGGAAACGCATCAAATTTGTTCCACCAGCAGAATATGAGGAAAGCCAAAAGTTGCACGCAGAGAAAGCGTCAACAATAATGTAAAGCAAACTCCTTTAATTCGGAAGGGTATCGTCAGTGCGTTTACTCCCTATGATAATGCCAGAACGAACTGATGGAGGCTGTGGCATTCTGTTTAGCCGGAGACATGTTGCCAGTCGGAACTGTCGACAAGGATGGATTCAGGCTAATGATCCATAAAATGGACCGTATATACAACATGCCGATTATATCGCGATTATAGTTTTGACTCTATATCGTCCGTCCCTATCACCGACCGCATAAAAAGCCATCCTGACAGTTAATAACAGATCAGACTAGCGTTTTTATTGTCATTCTAGCAATATACAAATATACAGTAGAACAAAATAGCATCTCCAAGGCCTTGTGTGTGTGACATTACGGAAGTCAGCAGTGTACACAATCAACAACATGTAGTTGCGCAGCTGAAGAAATGCATAATGGATGATTGGGTGAAAATTCCGCTTGGTAGACTGTCCCAACTTTTTTTTTTTTTGAAGTGTGTTGCACAAAGTAAAACATCAAAGTGCACACTATCAACAAGATGTAGTGGAAAAATCGAGCGAGGCAAAATGGCGGTACACAGGACAATACAATCAAATGGACAGAGGAGTAAATATATACAGTGGGACGGTGCAATAAATACAAAACAGGACATTAAGTACAACACAACAGAAATGGTGCAATTTGTGGGGTCTGGTGAGTAAGGTATAATCACCACCAGCAGCAAACATAGAAACCCTCTGGAACTTGACTTCACGCTTGCTGCCGGCTCTATGCATGTTTTACATCTGGTTTTACGGGAAATTCTGTTTACAACCGCTTTATGGCCAGAAAGTTCTGACCTACTGGCTTTACGACTATTCATTAACCCTGTCAGTGCAGCTGGCCCCAAGTGTCTCTTTTTTTTTTTTTTTTTTTTTTTAGAATTTTTTTTTTTTTTTTTTTAACTTTAGCTGTATTCAGAATGTCTTATCTTTACTTTATGGATATATTTGTGAATATGACCCGTGGAGAATGAAAACTTGTAAACAAATCTGAATTATTGTCATGTACCTGTTTTTTCAGTTTTAATAGTGTAAACTGTTGTCTAGCGAATAACAGTATGAGGTTGGAAGTGACTGTCACTGTTCCTTCTCCACACTCAGCCAAGGGCACGCTGAGCGAGGACACCATCCGTGTGTTCTTGCAGCAGATAGCAGGCGCTATGAGAGTGCTGCAGGCCAAAGGCATTATCCACAGAGACCTGAAACCACAGAACATCCTGCTGTGCCACCCGGCCGGCCGCAAGTCCCACACCAACAACACCTGCATCAAAATAGGTAGACGGTGATGTGAATTTAATAATACGCTGTAGTTTTTAGAGACCATTAAGGTATATATTTCCAGAGTGAAATATTTTCTGTACTGGATATTTATTTATTTTTTTCTTCTTCTCCATTCTCTTATCATTTTTGGAAGAGCCAGATCAATTTGTTAGTGCTTTTATGTTAGGCGTACTATTTTAGTCATTACCAGTGACCATTTGTGCATTCTACGCTAGATGTACTGGGTCAGCAGTACATTTCCTGGCACAGTAAATGTGGCTCATTGTCTGGCAAATGTGGTGGTTAAAATACATTCTGCCACAAACGAAGACCTGCGATATGGAGTTGCTGTTACTATAATTGATTTATTTTCCTCTAACAGGATGTCCCGTAGTGTTTTATCTCTCTTATACCACCGCCAAACATTCCGTATTTAATTTATAACAGAACGACGCGTCATACTTCGTATCGGTTACCTTTTAACAAGTTAGTTCCTGTTTAACGTTTACGTTACAGCAGCAATCAACTGTCCTTCTTTCACCTGCGTTTTTGAAGTTAATAAAAACGAACGAAAAATGCAGTTTGTCGCATTATGAAGAAACTGGAGAAGCCCGCGTTCTTTCCCGTGGATGAAAACTTAACGGACCAGCGCCGACACTAGAGACCCCTTCTGTACTGTAAATGTTAAATAAATGTTCAATCTCCTTACAGAAAGCTTCATTATATCGACAACGATACATTTTCATTGAACAGTTAATTAAATAAGACGTTTGTTTTTACTCTACAAATGATAATGTATTAGAAAGAGTGCAACCGACTGTCAGAGCTGCTGTTCTAGAAAATGTCTCGTTAAATTCCTGACCAATCAGATTCGAGGACTCAACACTGCTGTGGTATAATTTAGCGTACGTTTCCCTGTTAATGCCCCGCTCACACAAACCTGAGGGGAACCTTTTAGCCTTAAAGGGATCTCAGAACTTTGAGAAGCATAGCTACAGACTTATTTGTATATTGTAGTTTTATTATGTTTGGATCGTTTGTGTTTTTGTTTCTCTATCGGTAATTTCCTGCCTTTCTGGTGACTCTGACTCTGGTGCAAATTCCCCTGGCTCTCGTCCTAGTATTGGAACAGACGCTGTGTTTTTTGTTAGCCCCCCCCCCCATGCTCTCTTACATGAGGTGAAACGCCTTGTCTTCTGAAAATAATCCCCAGAGCTGTTGCCTCTCTCTCCACAGCCGACTTTGGCTTCGCACGGCACCTCCAGAACAACATGATGGCCGCCACCCTCTGCGGCTCCCCCATGTATATGGCAAGTGTCCTCCATCCATCTTTTGCTCGGTACCCTGTTCCACACGTGCACATTATAACCCTGGAATGCTCCTCTCACCAGGCTCCAGAGGTCATCATGTCACAGACCTATGATGCCAAGGCTGACCTGTGGAGTATTGGAACCATTGTGTTTCAGTGTCTTACTGGGAAAGCCCCATTTCAAGTGAGTGCTGGCTTCACCCATTATTTAAATGCGTACGGTAACGGCTTGACCATTTATGGGAGCCATAGAGGTTTTATTATTATAGCGGTATGTAATTTCCTTGCTTGTCACAGCTATGCTTTTGCAGTGTGCCGTGTTGTTGCTCGTTAATTATATAATTGACTGCAATTATCACAAACACTCATGATAGCTGTAGTATGTAATTACTGAACTGTTCTTGCTACGTCAGACAGCTTTCTTAAAGTATAGTCACAGAAAGCGAAGGAGGCTATGCCGGAAATCAAGTGAAATATCCATCCCCCTCAGTGGTAGTAATGAGAAAATGAATACGTATTATTTAGTACTAATTTAGTACTTGCTATCTGTGTTTCTATTTTTTAGGCCAGCAGTCCTCAGGACCTCCGCTTGTTTTATGAGAAGAACAAGAATCTCAGCCCAAAGTAAGTGTCTGGGGTGGAACAGGCTTCTCGTCGTTCACGTTCTTCCTCTGATCGTAACACTTCGGTCTCTCTCGCTCTCCGTTTCTGCGTGTGTAGCATTCCCAGAGAGACGTCCAGCCACCTGAGGCACTTGCTTCTGGGCCTGCTGCAGAGGAACCATAAGGACCGCATGGACTTTGGTCAGTGTTTTCAGTGCGTTTCGGATTTTTGTCTTTGCGTATATATTTTCCCGTCTTTAATCAAAATGATTTTCATTATCGTGTGATGTACAATTTTTAGACGAGTTCTTCAAGCACCCTTTCCTCGAGGCGAGCTCCACCATGAAGAAGTGTGAGTCTCTTTCCTGTCAATATAGATCTCTGGATTTTACCGTTTAGTCTGCCGTGTTATATATAATATATATTCTAATACAATATTATTATAATGTATACTATGTTATCTGTACTATAATTAAAATATTAAGTATGTATTTCTTTGTGCGGATAATTTTTTAAAATGTTTATATTAAATGCAGACTTTAGATCTTTTGTATTATAGTTGTTTTTTTTTGTTGTTGTTTTTGTTTTTTTAAATCTATCTCACAAAGTAGACAAGATAGTAATAGTGGTGTGTGTGTGTGTGTGTGTGTGTGTGTTCACAGCTGCACCGGTGACCCTGACATGCTTTCCCAGCTCAGGTTCAGCAAGCTCATGTAGCAGCTCCTCCACCTCACACCTCGCTTCTCCTCCTGTAAGTGTGTGTGTGTGTGTGTGTGCACGGCTGTTTCAAAACAGCCCCTTTGTGTAATTTCTTCATTAGGAAGTCTCTTGTGATCCTCTAAGTGTTTGTCATTATGCGATGATTCAGTGTGACGATACAGTGTTGGACCAGATGTTGGCGTTAACACTCATGGTGTTGGCTGGCGTGATGATGATGATGATGATGCATTCTCTTTGGCTGTCACTGTGACCTTTCCTGTATTTTTTATTTTATTTTGTCTCAGTTGAAAATGAACAGTCCTTATTTTTGAATTTGCAGCAGTCCCTTGGTGAGATCCAGCAGAATCGAACCAAAGCGTTGGCCTCCCCTACCCAGGATTCTCCGGGCTTCTTGCTGAAGGATTCGGCTGGTGGTGGAGGAAGCAGTAAGAACTCCTCCTGCGACACGGATGACTTTGTCATGGTTCCGGCTCATTTCCCCAGTAAGTGAATTTTTTTATGCTCCTTTTCCTCCTTAACCATATTACTCAATAACAGGATGGGAGGCGACAGCCTGCGAGTGCAGGACTCGGACTGTTTGGTTTTGGGTTTTTTTGGTCACGTCTTGCTCTTCTATCCTACTCAACTCACCCTCTATGCGTCTCTCTCTTTCTCTGTCTAGGTGAGCTCACGTGTGAAATGCCCTCAGGGAAGGTGCTTCAGGATAGTCTTGTGTGTAGTGGGTGAGAAACTCGTCTTTATTACTCGTCTTATCTCTTATTCATGCTTGACAGAGGACCATGTACAGTACTCTCACTAATATTGGCACCCTTGGTAAATATGAGCAAAGAAGTCTGTGAAAAATTGTCTTTATTGTTTAATCTTTTGTTCAACAAATTCACAAAACTACTCTGCTCTCCTGGATATCAAACAATTGCAAAACAAAACACAGGTTATTTTATATATATATATATATATATATATATATATATATATATATATATATATATATATATATATATATATATATATATATATATATATATATATCTTCGTTAAATATGGGTGTGCAACAATCATTGGCACCCCTGTGAATTCATATGCGAAAAATATATATTTTAAGTATATTCCCATTGATATTTTAATTTTTTTAGTACACCTGGGTGGCTAGGATCAGGAAATTGTTCAACCATGACTTCGTGTTTCACAGCGGTATAAATATGAGGCAACACACAGGCCAAATTCCCTTAGTCATTCATAACAATGGGTAAGAGCAAGGACTATATCTGTGATGTGCAGCAAAAGGTTGTTGAGCGTCACAAAATGGGAAGATAGCACGGGCATTGAAGATGCTCATTTCCACCATCAGGGCAATAATTAATATTAGTGGAGGGCACTGTAGTTCAAATTACTTTCTGTGTAATGCATACAGCAGTCTTTAACACTCTTCATCCTTCATCAGACAGTAAAAAAAGTGTATTTATTTATTTATGTTTTATTATTAAAGTGTTTTGTCTTCGCTCTGTAACAGGAGCTCTCTTCTTGCGTCTGGAAGTCAGGGCAATCAGGCCAAGTCTCTTCCACGCTCGCCCTCTTACAGCAGCTCTGCAGCACCAGCAGGGTAAATCAAGTCAAGTTCATTTTGTAATGTAATTCCATCGATGTACATGAATACAGTCAGGCAAAATATTGTGAAACAAGGCTATACAGATTAACCTCAGGATAACTAAATGGTCCTTAAAATGCTTTAATGTATAAATAAGGCCTTAAATAGCGTTAAAATGTCTTAAATTCACGTTTCAGAGGTCTTAAAAATGCAACCGAACTGACACCATTAAAAAAAAAAAAGATTTAGATATTATTTCTGCTCGTTATTTATTTATTTATTTATTTATTTATTTATTTATTTATATACTGCTGATTTTGGCAGACTAACATGAGCAAACCTGTCAGGATTTCTAAAAGGAGTTTATTTAAATCATGTTCATAAAGCTTAATGTTCATCAGGTATGTTAGCTATCTGGCTAGAATGCTTGGTAAAAGTTCACATGAATTGATTTAGGCTCACTCCGCTGACACTGCACAGGAAGTGGCTGCACTACAGCAGTGTCTTTTTAATGCCTCTTATAGTACCTCTTATAGTGACAAGGCTGAGAATGGTGGAGTAGCTAACGCTTTCTGCAGTCGCCCCATCAGTATTGATCGATGTGTCGCTCGCTTGGTGTCCACCGGAGTCAGCACTGCCCAGGAGTAAAGTCATATAAAAAATAATTCTCCTCTTTCTCGGTGTTTCTCCTGAACGCGGTCTCTTGAAAGGTGTATTGATTTTATCGATCAGTAAGATCATGCATCTCACAGTGCTCTGTTTCTTCTTTCTTTGTTCTCTCTGTCCTGCTGTCTCACACCCCCTTCCCCTCATCTCCGATCCACTCCCCCCTTTCTTTCTCTCACTCGCAGCAGGCCTCCTGAACACTCCTTGAGTAACTGTAGTAACTACGGACAGTCCGTGCCCATTCCAGTGCCCACACAGATTCACAACTATCAGCGCATGGAGCAGAACCTGCACTCTCCCAGCCAGGACAGCTCTCCACGGTGAGTACACAACCAATATGGCTCATCAAATTTTATTCAAAGCTTTATACTGCTTTTACTTAAGCAGTGTTTTAGTTCATTTGATTTCAAACCCTGGTGCGCTTTCCACATTGTTGTGGTTCTGTGGGCATCTGAGAACACAGCAATCACTCTGAGCTGTGTGTGATTTATGTGTTGTGTAGGTGTACTCCAGTGCGGCGGTGCAGCAGTGGCAGTCCCGTTGGTTGTGGGAGGACAGGACCGTCTCCCCCTCATCACTCAGCCATCACCACCCGCAGACCGTCTATAGGAGGCATCAAACCCCTCCAGCACTCCCCACAGGGTGAGGACTACATTCTAGTGTCCAAGTATCTATGGATTTATGAAGTAGCACTTAACAGACAATTAGGGTAACGAACTATCGTCCCATGCTATCACTATTATGTACTTTATGTCCCGATTTTCAGTTATTATTTTTCCGCAGGCACCAAACAAGCTGAGCTGGGACGTATGGAGCTAAAAAATAGTGCAGATCATCGATTGGTCCAACAAAGTCTTCACACCATTGTTTTCAATGTGTCTGTTTTTTTTTTTCTGCTGGATTTAAGAGGCACGACACCTTTTATCAACAATAACCTTTTTTTAGATTCGTTTTTATTCATGTTGTCTTATAGCTATTTAGCTTCATTTTGTGTTTCCTGCCAGTGATCCAGGTGAATTTGGCCATTTCAAAGTTAGGCTGAATTTAAAATGTCTCTCTTTGTTCCCTACATAGGTTAGAACATAACGGAGCTGTGCACTACGTAATATAAAACATCAATTGCAGATTCAGCCGCTGAAAATAAATGCATTATAACTAAATGTTTCTCCTAAACTTTTCTGTAGATTTCTTTGTCTAAAGATGCAAAAAAAATGATGGCTATGTTAGTATAACATCTTTATTTAAAAAACAAAACAAAAAAAACTTTCACTTATTAAATAATTTGTTTTGTTTGTTTACCCTAAAAATGCCCCGAATCGCACAGCTGTGATCTGTTTAAAGCGTCTGTTTGCAGTATCAGCGTCATGCTGAGAGACTGTAGCCTGGAACATCAATGTTTGCACTTTATATGCAGTGCACGCTTCCAGTGTCACTATTCAGATTATTTCTAAACCTGCCATGCAAGCACAAACAGAAGGTCTGCAGTTCCCAAAGCTCCATATTGCCCTTTTTTTTTCTTTTTTTTTCTTTTTCTTTTTTTTAATAATTCACCTTCCCTCCGGCCTGCATCATGTGGTTATTTACATCAACATAAATTCACCCAAGATCTCTCTCTCTCTCTCTCTCTCTCTCTCTTTCTCTCTTTCTTTTTCCAGCTCTCCAGCTGCCTGATGCTAAATCCAGATCCAGGCAGCCCGGGCTGGGCTCACGTCTCCACAGCGCCCCCTGCCTGCTGGAGGCCGCTGGCGGCTGCAGGCAAACGATCAGGAAACAGCACTCAGACCCCGTCGTGGCCCCCCAAGGAGTCGCGATGGCCCTGAGGCCCCTACATTCCTCTCCCCGACTCAGTGAACTGATGCAGCGCAGTCCGTTACCCACCATCCTGGGATCACCGTCAAGAGTATGTAGCCTTTCTGCTCAGGTGTCTTGCCAGAGCGATTCGAAGTGAAAATGCAAACTAGAATTTAAAAAAAAAAATTTTTTTGGATAACATTGTTTAATTTCATTACGGCTGTGCTGCCAATTTTCCACTACTTTACTGCCAGATACATTGTCTCTCTTTCTCTAGCTGCCAATTGTGATATTGTGACAATATTTTTTAAAACACCTACTGTGGCTTAATGTGCATTTTATAATTCAAACTCCTTTTTTTTTTTCTCTCTCTCTCTCTCTGTTTTTTTTCTTTTCTTTTTTTTTCTTCTCTAATCATGGCATGATAATCATGTGCAATATTTTTTAGATTTATTTTTATATTTCACCAGCTCGATTTTAAACACACCTTTTATAGAATCTCCTCTGTTTCAGTACAGAGCGAGTAAGCGGGCAATTTATTGCATTCTTATAAATCGTCTCTACTCTACACGACAAACAAATCAGCATTGCCAATTTATTAGTGCAATATGGGAAAAAATGGATGTGTTGAAAAATGCATTTGTGGGTACTTTGGTCTCCGATAGAATTAGTGCAGTTTTATATGGAAATTAGCTGGTACGTTTTATTGATTTTCATCTATCTATCTATCTCTCTCACGCTCTCTCTCTCTCTCTCTCTCTCTCTCGCTCTCTCTCTCTCTCTCTCTCTCTCTCTACATATATTGTGTGATGAAATAATTTTTTTTCCTTTCTGCCTGCTCGGATTTTAGTTAGCAATGTTGCCACCGCTGAATTCTGTTCTTTCTCTTTTTTTTTTCTCTCAGGCTATGTCTCCATTTGAGTTCCCGAAGCCGCCCAGCTCTCCGAACATGGTGACATTTCTGACTCAGCAGGGTTTAGTTTTCCCCTCATCTGCAGGCCGGCCGTGCCAGGGCGAATCAGGCATGCCTGGTGCTTTCCAGCCTGAGGACGGCAAGACTTTTGGAAGGTGTTTTGGGAAAACAGACAGCAGTTTTTTTTTTGTTTTTTTTACTCACTTCTTTTTAATTACTTCTCCTCACTCATCCCTGTCCTGTGTGTTTCCAGGTCGCAGAGCTCTGGCCTCCTTTCAGACATGCTGAAAGCAGCGTTCGGGGGACAGCGGGGAGACAGAGGCAGCACAGAGAACCTCAGTGCTGACAGAGCAATCGACATAGGTTAGAGCTCGTACTTATTCACTTCTGTGTGGGGGGGGACTATCGAATGAAGTGTATAAGCATGTCAGTCAGTTTATTGTTAGAAAATAAACTTCTAGCGGATAGAACAGTGGATCGAGTTAAAATCGAGAAAATCTGTCTATTGTTGAACCTTTTGATCTTTTGTTTTAAAAAAAAATTGTGTATGCAATTATCAAATAATTGCATACACAACACCGGTTTATCCAAAAAAAAAAATCTCTTTGTTAAATATGTGTGTCATAATTATTGGCACCCCTATGAATTCATATGAGAAAAATATATTTGAAGTATATTCCCACTGAGAATTAAAAAAAAAAATTTGTACACTTGGGTGACTAGGAAGAGGAAATTGTTCAACCATGACTTAATGTTTCACAGGGTTTTATAAATATGAGGTAACACACGTCAAATTCCCTTAGTCATTCATAACAATGGGTTAGACTGAGGAATATAGCTGTGATGTGCGGTAAAAGGTTGTTGAGCTTCACAAAATGGGAAGTGTCTATAAGAATATAGCACATTTAGTGGTTCAAAATAGCTTTAAAAACCAAACGAACAAAAACCAAGGTATTTTTAGATTATGAGGAAAACAATGACTGCAGGCACGTAACCCATGGCAGTAGGTGGAGAATGATGAGTTCCTTTGCTCCACAGCACCTGCTGCTGGTGGGACCATGGTAGTGGGCTCAGGCAGTCCAGCACGAGTGGTGTTCACTGTGGGCTCGCCCCCCAGCGGAGGAACGCCACCCCACACCTCTCGTTCCAGAAAATTTTCAGGTGAGTCAATCCCAGACACACATGATAGCAAAGATATTATTATTATTATTATTATTATTATTATTATTATTACTACTACTATATTGACATGCACAAGTCAGTTCTGTGCTCTGATAATGAACGATTTGTAAGCTGATATGATTATTATAAACTGAATCGTTATAAATGGCTTGTAATTGTTTTACTCATTGTTAATATCTTACTGCTGTTTACCTTGCAGCATGTTCCTCGAGCTCCATCAGTCCCGTGGGGTCCCTCACCAGCCGTTACCCTCAGACCGGCGTGTGTTTGGATGGGTTTGAGGGCTCGTCCTGTCCTCGTTACGGTCTCACTGACCCCATCTCAGCCAACTTTGAGGGAGCTGTAATGTTTGAGGCCCCCGAGCTCCCAGAAGAAACGCTAATGGAGGTAAATAAATGTGTCTGAAAATTCTTTAAAAAAAAAAAAGAAAAGAAAAGTTTTGATTATTAATTTGGTCTCGTGTTGATTAGTACGGTTACTTAGCAAGTTACACACACGCTGCTCATATAGAAAATTAATCAACACCTTCTGACCAATCAGAATCAAGACTGTAACCGCTCTCTGGTGCAATACAACATATCAGAGATGTGTGTGTATATATATATATATATATATATATATATATAAAACTGATGATTGTGAATATGTTGGAGTGTTTGTTTTTATCTTTCATTTTCTGCAGCAGGAGCACACAGAGATTCTGCAGCGGCTCCGGTTCACGCTGGATTTTGCTCGCTGTATGATGGAGGTGGCAGCGTCGAGAGGTGGAGAGGCCGGGCAAGCTGAACAGTCCTCGACTTGCCTACACCAGAAAGAAAGTGTCGTGGCCGACCAGATCAGCTCTCTGAGCCGCGAGTGGAGGTACACACACACACACACACACACACAGAGTGCAGTGTAAAATGTCTTGCCATCATGAAAGTAATAGGAGCAACACTGATGGGTCATATGTCTATAAGGAATGAAACACAACAGGGCATGCTGTTCTAGGAAAACAATCAACGACGAGTTTCCTTCGACAGCATATCCTAAAGTGTTTCATTCCTTTCATACCACAGCAATTCGCCAGCAGGTACATTGTTCTGTTAATGAAATAACGACATGTACTTTTTTTTTTCTTTTTTTTTTTATCCGTTTATAGTTGCATGTAACGTTGTGAAACATCCACAAAACAAGTTTGTTCCTGTTTTGCGTTTCCGTTATAGCAGCGTTCACTCACCGGCCTCTCTTTATTTCTCTCTCTTGAAGCTGAAAAAACAAACAGATTACACAAAAAAATCACATTACTTTGCTCAGAGCTACTGTTATAGAAAATTAATCGGTACCGTCTGACCAATCAGATATGAGAATTCAGCAGCACTTCTCCGCACGTTTTTACATTCTGTGTATTTCAATTCTACAAACAGGCGTGGGAATGAAAGAATTTGCAACGAGAGTGTATTTTGAAACCCATTCTGCTACCTCAGAAGTGTGTATTGCGGTGTATGCGCACACACACACACACACACACACACACACACACACACACACACACACACACACACACATATATATTTTGTTTTATTGAGGCGGCAAAGCGATGGGGGATTGCAACACCCAAGCAGTAAGATTTGAACCATCCTAACTATGAAAGAGGATAACCACAGTGTAATATCCTGTTTTCTCATTTTTTAATTATTTTTTTTATTATTATTATTTTACTTATTAGTTCAGTTGAATGGAGGATTATCTTTTAAGACTACAAGACTGAACTGCAAGTAAGACTACTGTACAAGTCTGGTTGCTATGATTTCCTGCTACTCCACAGTGTGAAAATGGCGTGTGTGTGTGTGTGTGTGCGTTTCAGTCATGCTGAGCAGTTGGTGTTGTATATGAAGACTGCCGAGCTCCTGTCCACTGCACTGCACACAGCCATGGAGGGCATCAAACAGGGTAAAGTGTATCCCTCCACCACAGTCAAACAAGGTGAGCGGCCTCATCTTTCCTCCTGACCTTACCATTCCCTCCTTTTCAGCTCAGGTACAACATAATACCAGCGCTGTACTAACCATAATACCAGCCTGGTCTCATTAATCTATTCTTAGAATTTGTAGTAGTAAATCGAGTCTAATGAAATGAATTAAAGACCTGGTTTGGTCTCTTATCCCGCAGTGGTCAGGAGGCTAAACGATCTGTACAAGTCGAGTGTGACGTCATGTCGCTCCCTGAACGCGCGTCTGGAGCGGTTCTTTTCCCGAAAGCACCGGCTGATGGACCACATCAACACTATCACTGCAGAAAGGCTCATCTTTAGCCACACTGTACAGATGGTATGAAGCCACGAAAGCATGGCTCCGTGACATAGACACCATGCCTGTTAAGCACCTTGAGTAATTTAAATATCAGCGAGCTTATCATTTCATACTGCGACAAAGAGAACCAACCTTGGTGCTTGACTATTACATAAAGCATTCAAGGGTGACCATTGTTGCTTGTATTTATTTATTTATTTGTTTTTATGCAGAGGAAATCACTTTATTATCACTTAATGTTGTAGTTTTGTTTACTTTTAGCTCCCTGAAGTTCACACACCACTCCAGAACACTGTTAGGACAAATCCAAAAATGACTTATGAAGTCTGAATACATAAGGCACTGTGTACGCCAGCACCACGGCGGTTGCGCCTTCGTCAGCGGATATCCGAGGAAGTCTGCTTCTCGGTCGGTCCGCAACACTTCCAGTCTTTTTGAATTTGTTAATAAGTTTAGCAACAGTGTCGTGTTTCCGGTTCAAGTCCATCGCGGTCTTGCGACAGCTTCCCGATCCAGCCATGAGAGTGATTTTCAATACTTTTGTGAAAGAAGGAATTCTTAATGGCTTTAGATATAAGAAGGAAAAATTTTGCAAAAAGTCTTCATTTCCCCTTATGTATGGAGACTTTTGGGACCCGCCGTGTATCTGCTCACTACAAAAGGGTATACAGGGTACAATAAAAGGCATTGAACGTACGTAGCGTACTGTGGCCAATAGAAATCCATTTGAGATTCAGCTACAGAAAAAAATTACTGTATCCAATATAGTGTCTAATATTAAGTGTCAAGTATTAATTGTGATTAGGTAAGAGGTTTTTCTTTTATGACAAGCAGTACTGTGCAAAGGTTTTAGGTACATGTAAAGAAATGCTGTAGAGCAAAGATGCCTTCAAAAAAAAAGTCTGAACAGTGGACTCTTAAGTACTTTTCTTTACTGACATACAAACATTTTCTATAACATTTAATTTTGTGCTGGAAAACTAATGTTTGGAAATCTGAAATGTTTTTTTTTGTACTCCTTAATGTAGAAATCATAAAATAAAATAAAAATCTATAACAGATTTTATTAAAAAAGAGAGAAAAAATAGAGTGCCTAAAACTTTTGCACAGTACTGTATACATTATATTTATATTATGTTATATATATATATATATATATATATATATATATATATATATATATATATATATATATATATATATATATATATATATATATATATATCATTATCTGTCTATTGTTTTTATTCATCAGAAAATAAATAACTAGACCAATAGTCACGCATTTATTCAGAGTTCTTCTTCAACTTGAAATTAAAAGGGTCACTTGGCCAAAATGTTAGTGTGTGTTTAAATAGACTTGCGTTACCGCACTAAAAGTAGACACGTAATCTAAAATATTCAGTCGTGAATGGTTTTTGCCATACGTCAGTCTTATGAAATGACCTTAAATATTCAAATAAGGATTTTTAAAAGCATATTATGAACTTATTATTATTATTATTATTATTATTACGATATCCCCAGCATACTGTATGTCGTTTATAGTTATAATTACACAGCTTAAGGAAAGAAATGTTTATTGAGTATACGGAGCGTGTCCCGTAGGTGCAGGCGGCAGCTCTGGATGAGATGTTCCACCAGAGTGAGGCTTCAGTACAGCGCTATCACAAAGCCTTGCTGTTGATGGAGGGTCTGTCACTGCTCCTCACCGAGCAGGCCGACATCCTCAGCGTCAGCAAGTGTGAGTGCTTCAGTCTTCTCCTCTTCTCATATTGGACATGTGTGTTGAATTAACGTGAGAGTAACTGTGGGGCGTTTTTTTTTTCCCCCCTTGCAGGTAAGCAGTGTATTGAGCGTCGCCTCACCGCGCTGCAGACAGGCCTCTGTGTATAGAGATTCGACCAAGTCCCTTACATTCCTTCCCTACATTTCCTAGAAAGAATACGCCTTCTTTCCATCCCTCTCGCTGCTTCTTCTTCTCGTCTAAGAAAACGAAGACTGAGAGGACCGAGGTTGTGGTCATGGGTATAGAGATGCCTGCAGTGTATGGCGAGAAATGTAGAGATTGAGTTCCTGAATCACATTGTGTATGAATCAGATAAGCTGCAGGCAATCACTTCAGTCTCACGTCGAGTCCCTGACATTCTCGTGGAGATCTTTTTTTAAACCTATAAGCTGCACTGTGTAAACATGTTTTGTTTCGCGTAGACATAACACTATGTCAGGATCTGATTTTCTTTAGTACTGGGCTTGTGCAATCACAGGTGATAGATATTCATCAGTAGCTGGATTTAATCATACACTCGCAAAAAAAAAAAAAAAAAAAAAAAGGTATTACACTGTATCTTTCGTGGTCTGGTCACTCGGGTAGTACATCTTTTGTAACTTTTATTATGCATCTGCATGTAGTGTACCTTTTTTAAAGCTTTAATCTACAAATGAATTATGGATCATTTATGTACAGTCCCCCTCGAAACTATTGGAACCAGAAAGCCTGTTCTTTTGTGTGTGTTATACACCAAAGACATTTGGGTTTGAGATCAAAAGATGGCTCGGAGACGAGAGTTTAGGATTTCAGCTTTTATGTTGTTTAACACATCTCGATGTAAATACCAGGAAATAAAACATAGAACCTTTTGTATCAGACCACCCAATTTTGAAGTGAGCAAATGTATAGGAACAGATAAGTACCTTGAACTAAACTAATGTAAATAACACATATATTTGGTTGCTTACCCCTTTGTTTGGAATAACTGCATCAAGCCTGCACTCACTGACATCACCAGATTGTTGGTTTCTTCTTTTGTGATGCCTTTCCAGGCTTTTACCACAGCCTCTTTCAGTTGTTTGTTTCAGGGGGTTTCTCCCTTCAGTCTCTTCTTAAGGAGGTGAAATGCTGCTCAGTTGGATTAAGGTGTTAAAGTGCTTTTGTTGAGTTG
The DNA here is from genome assembly GCF_001660625.3 of Ictalurus punctatus. NCBI lineage: Eukaryota > Metazoa > Chordata > Actinopteri > Siluriformes > Ictaluridae > Ictalurus > Ictalurus punctatus. The sequence continues at coordinate 3,859,148 of NC_030433.2, read as the reverse complement.
CCATTGTGTTTTGGATAGTTGTCTTGCTGCATGATGAAGTTCCTCCTGATTAACCTAGATGCATTTCTCTGTAAGTTTGCAAACAAGATGTTCCTGTAAACTTCTGAATTCATTCTGCTCCTACCATCATGAGTTACATCATCAATAAAGATTAGTGACCCTGTTCCAGAAGCAGCCATACATGCCCAAGCCATGACACTACCTCCACCATGTTTCACAGATGAGCTTGTATATTTTGGATCACGGGCAGATCTTTTCTTTCCCCACACGTTGGCCTTTCCATCACTTTGGTAGAGGTTCATCTTGGTTCCAGAACTTTTATGGCTCATCTTTGTATTTCTTTGCGATTTCCAATCTGGCTTTCTGAATCTTACTGCTGATGAGAGGTTTTTGCATCTTGTGGTATGGCCTCTAGATTTCTGCTCTCAAAGCCTTCTGGACTGACACCTTCACTCCTGCCCTGTGAAAGCTGTTGGTGATGTCACCATCTGACTTGTTTTGGAGGGGGGTTTCTTCACAGCTCTTACATTTCTGTCATTAGCTGTTGTTGTTTCCCTTGGATGGTGTCTGTTGCTCAGTAAACCATTGCTTTCTTTCTTTTTTACAACTTGTTGTATTGGCTTTGCCCAGTGATTTTGCAATGCCTCTGAAAGATTTCCCCCTTTTCACAGCTTCAAAATGGCTTGTTTTCTCCCATAGACAGCTCTCTGATCTTCATGTTGGCTTATCCTTTTTAACAACAAATGCAGTCCGCTTAGATGATACTGAAGGCTGAAACCAAGAGTAGATGTCCAGAGCTATTTATTGTTTAAACAATCAATCTAACGGGACTCACCTGGGTAACAAGCAACACCTGTCAGTCAATGTTCCAATATTTTTGCTCGCCTACAAATTGGGTGGTCTGATAGCACATTTTGTATGTTTTATGATGCATAACGCATCTACACATAAAGCGCCTTTAAAAGCAGCTTCTCAAAGGACTGGAATATAAATACATATAAATACCAGGAAATAAAATCTGAAATTCTAATCTCTCTTCTATTATTCATCTTTTGATCTCAAACCTAAATGTCTTCAGTCTACAACAAAAGTGATTTGGCCAATAGTTTCGGAGGTGACTGTACCTTCAAGGAACACTATATCCACATTTCTAGTTGTAACATAAATAAAGGTACAAAGGATGTAGCCTTACGGGTACCACTTCAGGAAAGACACCGTTTAGTGCTCCAAGTAAGAGTGTAAGTTGGAACTCATATTTTTGGTCAGGTATGTTCCTAGCCATTTGAGGGCAAATTTCATGTTAATGTCCAGATGTCATTCATGGACGATGAAGTTGGCATCTCCTAATTGACTGTGCGTCACTTTATTTTATTTCACCCTATTTTGTTTTACTTTATTTTCCCCTTTTGCGTCGAAGACTACATGTTCACCAGATGAACGTGACGAACCAAAAAAAGCAGACGGACCATGGGTTACACCAAGGAGGTAACTTGGAGTTGAGTTTGAAGTTCATAAATTGTGTTGCACCATTTCATTTCATTAATTTTTTTTTAATTAAAATTGTAATACTGATGTAATACAACCTGTAATAATAATAATATAATTGACAGGTATTAATTAATATAATGTGTGATACAACACATCACTAGGGATTATAGGTTACCATAAAAATAAAAAATTGAAAGTAAACAGCATTACTCTTAATCTTCAGTGATTTATTTACAGTTTTTCTTTGCTTGAGTGAAAAATAGCATGGTCATTTTCTTTTATGGAGCTTTCAATATCTGCAGTCCATATTTTGAAATTTAAACCACTTGCAAGATGAAAACGTGTCCCTTAATGAGTTAGAGTTAACTAACAATAAATTGGAATTGTATTGAATTAATAAGATAATTGATTCAAGATTAAAGTTTACATCAATTTAATCAAATATTAGGTAAAAACTAAAACCAGGATTAAATGATGGCTTAAATACAGTTCGGAATATTTTTTTTTAAAAAGGTATTTTGAAGTTAGGTGCGACTGGATTCACAGACAAACATGGATGTATTCCAGGTTAAAGCTTTCTTGGTGCAACCCTGTCAGTATATAGGGGGGGGGGAGTATATATTAAAAATATACAAATATAAAAATTTGTAGTGTACATGGAACTCATCCTCATACAGTACTTTCTCCCTGTTTCCTTTCGTAGTTTTTATTACCAGTCAGGCCGTGTGTAGCACTTTAGTGAATACGGACTAAGATCGTCCACTTTGTTTCCAAATTACAAATGAGCGATCTGAACGTCTCTTGATTTATTTTTTATCCCCCCCCCCCCCCCCCCCCCTTTTTTTAATCTCTTCTGCGTTTTTACATTGTTTGTTTTTGGCAATCGTGTTCGTCCGCCTTTTTAAAAGTGTGTATGAATGAGTGAAGGATAGGCTATAAAAACAGAGAAAAGAAAAGAACAATACTACGGAGAAATAGGCAGGTCGTACTTTGCGTTTTGTTTATTAGTTTTACCTGTTATGGAGAACTCTAGGCTTGGTGTAGCGTGCAGCAGGCCCTGCGCTGTAAGGCGATATTATTTCTTGTAGTTTCAGTCACACTTTGTTAAGATTATCTGGGTAGTTTTTTTTTTCTCGTATCGATGGAGCTCCTTTTGTCCCCGTTAATTATACAGTCCTTTTGAATTTGTAAAGGATTGTCGCTCATTGATCATGACACCTTGAGGTTTGTAACCCGGACCCGGGAACAGAAGTACACCATCCTCACGTTTACTGCACTGCATGGGGGGCGCCACCTGTTTCCATGCGAGTTTTTAAATGTTTGTGCTGAATGCTTTTAAAACTTTATTAATGTATGCTGAGTGGTTTGGTTTTTGTGTGTCAGATATGGTTAAATCTATTTTATAATGTGCCTTTTAAAAAAAAAAAAAAAAAAAAAAAAGCAAAAATTTAAACACTGAAAAAAGTTTTGTTGTTGTTTTGTTCATTATTTTCTAGTAGCTAAATAGATTGATGCCTGTGTTTGTTTTGCCTGGGTGGTGGTGGTGTTTGATCATTTTCGAATGCTTGATGAAGGATGGGTTGTTTTTTTTTTTGCGAAATAGTGTGTTAGTGTGTTTGGATTGCATTGTGTGTAAAAAGTGTGTAAGATGGTTATTATATGCCATACTTTAGTCCTAAACAATTTTTTTGTACTAGTTTTCTAATTGATGCTTCATGGTAGATAACAGTAAGAAGGCCAGTTACAGTATGAACTGAGCGCAACATTGTGTTCCTGAATTCCAACAATTCCACAGACACTGGGGTGGTTTTTGGATATTTTTCTACTCTCTGGTGATCTTTTTGTTTCTGTTCTTTAATCGTATTAAATGCACACCCTTTTTTGATTTCTACTAATTCGTCAAATGTTAAATCAGTTTAGCATTGTGTGCGACGTCTTTATCTGCTGTGCTGCTGCTGCAACACTAACCCTGAATTACACCAATTCTTTGTATTCTCAAGAAAATGATGGAAGGTTTGCTTCTGTACTCCACATATGTACCACAGGGGTGACGGACTTTACCCTGAACTCTTAAGTACTTGTAAATAAAGATTGTAAATTAAGTTATTGCGCCAAACATGTAAATACGACATGCGAACGCATGAAGACAGGCTTTTTTTTTTTTTTTTCGATCCCTTTCACCCCACCAAAGAGAGAAATGCTTAATCTCCCAGTTGTTACTAAAGCTCTATCCACTCTGTAGTAAGTTAAGGAAATGTACACGTTGTTTCCATGTAAATATAAAGGTGTAACTTTTTTTGCTTTCAAAGGTACAACATAAATAAATGGAGAGGAAAAAAAATATTAAAATGTTTCTGCTTTGTTTTTGTGTGCTTTTTCTGTTTTTAAGCCGTGGGGTTGGTCGAAATGTTAGAGAGGAAACATGGTCAGTCAGAGTGCTTGTGTTTTAAACAGTGGTCAGCTTCAAAAAGAAGTGCATCAAGAAAAGATGTAGTTTGTAGATGAGTTAACAATTAAAACCATTTTTTTTTAAAAATGTGGTTTAAGAATAAATTATATAATTTATGTATATTATACAATGCCCTCCACTAGTATTGGCACCCTTGGTAAATATGAGAGGCTGTGGAAAAAATGTCTTTATTGTTTAACTTTTTGTTTAAAAAAAAAAAAAAAATTCACAAAAATACTCCGCTCTCATTGATATCATACAATTGCAATATAGGTGTGCAACAATTATTGGCACCCTTTTAGTTAATACTTAATGCTACTTCCCTTTGCCAAGCTCTGAGTCTTCTCCTGTAATGCCTGATGAGGTTGGAGAATACATGGCAAGGGATCTGAGACCATTCCTCCATACAGAATCTCTCCAGATCCTTCAAATTTTGAGGTCCATGCTGGTGGACTTTCCTCTTCAGTTCACCCCACAGGCTTTCTATGGGTTTCAAGTCAGGGGACTGGGATGTTCATGGCAGGACCATGATTTTGTGGTCAGTGTTTATTGCCAAAAAGCTCTATATTGGTTTTATTTGACTATAGAACCCGAACCCATTTGAAGTTCCAGTAGTGTCTGGCAAACTGAAGATGCTTGAGTTTGTTTTTGGATAAGCGTAGAGGTTTTTTTTTTTTTTTTTTGAAACCCTTCCAAACGACTTGTGGTGATGTAGGTGACTTCGGATTGTAGTTTTGGAGACTTTCTGACCGCAAGACGCAAATAACTTCTGCAATTCTCCAGCTGTGATCCTTGGAGATTGTCTCGTCGCTCGAACCATCCTCTTCAGTGCATTGAGAAAATATGGACACACGTCCAATTCCAGGTTGATTCAAAACATTTCCAGTTGACTGGAACTTCTTAATTATTGCCCTGATGGTGGAAATGGGCATTTTCAATGCTTTTACTATTTTCTTATAGACACTTCCCATTTTGTGACGCTCAACAACCTTTTGCCGCACATCACGGCTATATTCCTTGGTCTTACCCAATTCTCTCTCTCTCTCTCTCACACACACACACACACACACACACACAGAGACAGGGATGTACTTTAAAATATCACTATTACTGAAAATAAAGGGGGAAAAATATTGAGAAAACTTGTTTTCTTTCTCCCATGATCTTCAGGATTTTTGGAGGATGCAACTTCCTGTTGTGCCTTGTGGAAGATTCCAAATATTTTATAGGGGTGTGTGTGAACTAAAATGTCCCTTTCCGTTTTCATAACCTATAAAGGATAAGTCATGGAAAAGTACTGAATTGTTTTAATATTTAATGTTAAAAATATGTGTGGCAATTTCCTCAAGTACGTTTTACCAAAAGGATGCAGAGATTAAGAACCATTAACACAGGGCTTTCTGTTTTTACAGTTCTTCTTTTCTGTTTATGTTTCACAAAATTACATACAGAAGAATGACGTAACGCGAGCTTCTCGTGAGTTCTCGCGATACTTCCCGAGAGGTTAGAGTGCGTTGCGCCATGTGCGCGTGCGGTCATAGACAAGAGGAAGGTATCCCGGAACACATGCGATTAAAACAAACAAACAAACAAAAAATAAACAAAATGGCCGTTTGACAAGATTTTCAAAAGTGTCAGAAGCTTCAAGAATGAGCTTCTCAAGTTTATTGAATAATTAGAGGAAAAAACGTGAGATGCTGAAATTCTATCAGCTTGTCAGTGTTTTAAGCAGTCAGCGTTTGAAGGCAGCTGTTCAACCCAAAGGTGAGCTTTTTAGCATCTAAACCGCTTCAGAATCACATTTCAGTCTTATATCTTGTCTGTGTGTTTTTACACAGGTTGGTGCAGGATTGAAAGGTTTTGTGGACTTTGTGTGCAGGCCAGCAAGATGTCTGAGGAAGAAAATCAGAATCACAGCAACGTGACAAAGCTGAAAAGAGCTTCAGAAAGCACCGAGGTAGAAAATGAAGCTAAAAAGCTGAAAACAGACGAGGAGAAAAGATTTCCAAAAAGAAAAGTTGTCCTCCTTATGGCCTATTCAGGCAAAGGATACTATGGAATGCAGGCAAGTTGCTCATGTTTAGTGTTACCAGCTCATTTAAGGGGAAAATAGCTAGTGCTAATAGAAATCGCCAGGTGGCGTCATAGACTCATTTGCATATTCATTGCATCATAACGATTATTTGCATAGCGAAATATGAAGAAGGAACATCTGTAGAAGACAGGAAATTAGACATATTGTCTTCTGAGTTAGACAGTATTCTGATTAAGTTGTTTACATGAGTCGATTTTAGAATATTCCCTTTGTGTTCCCGTTTTACATGTTATAGAACATAGATCGATTAACGGCACACGTCATTACGTTCCCACGCCACGCGGTCCGACGGTCCCCTCCAGAATTTCTCGTATCAGCATAGAGTTTGTCTTCGTTATGGTACCGTATACAGTTTTGGGTGTTTCGTTTTTTAAATTTTACGAACGCTTCAAGTGCAGTTAATTATTTGTCATGCTGTACGTGCAAATAATTGACGACAGCGTATGCAAATTCTCCAGGAACATTCCTGTTCTTACGGCCATAATATCCATTTCTTTCAGGATTCTTAACATTACCATCGTTTCCCACTCAGACCAAAAACTTGCCTTCTCGCTTGAAGCCGTGCTCTCTTGTTTGCCGTCAAACGGTGGAGCGCTGCCGTGTGTGTACGTGTCCTGTCGCAAAATGCGGTGAAAACTCCCACAAGACGTTAATAGTGTGATTAAGACGTGTACATGTCTGTAACGAACGTCGATAATGCGACTCAAACAGGAATACTCCACACATCTTAATTCCATTTGTGTTTACTTCGAGTATGACTTTAGTCGGATTAAGGTCATCAATAATCGCTGTTTACATGCTAATTTCTTAATCAGAGTATCGGGTTAATATCAGAATATTGTTGTCCATGTACACGTACTATATGTCGATCCGAATACGTTCAGCAAAATCCGGAACAAAATGATACAGTGACTGAGGAAATGCATAGCGAATAAGGGTGAACACGAAAGGGCGTATGTTGTACGAATATGGTCTCTGGTCATGGCACCACATACTAACTATTTACATTTTTACAAAATACTATAATAGCCCTATTCAGATTGGATTATGTTATTAGGAGGACGTCTGTAATAAAATTTTTATATCGCTCTTCAGTGTTAACTCTCACATCTGGACAGTAATAAAATGACCACAGGAGGAATTTCTAACGAGCTGCAAACATCCGAACCCGGATGTGCTTGCGTCACATGGTCATACGATCACGCTCCATTCAGAACATTAGGGATTAGTTTTCAGGACATATGTCTGTAGAGTGTGATATTTATCGTCAGATCGCATAAGATAAGCGATTTCCGCAGAAATTGCCAAAATAGGCGTCTTTGTTGTTAACAGCATGGTGTCCAAGGGGTTGAGCAGGCAAGGAACAGTCTCTCCAGGACTTAAGAAGTTATCGCAAAATCAAGAAAACCCCACGATAATCAGGAGCTTTCAGTTTTTCAAAATTACCGCAGATTTTCTGCAGATCTGGGCCAAGACGTGTCATGTGACATCATCACAACACACATTCAGCCAAAGCCCTCTTCCATTCACGTGCGTCGAAGATGAATACAGCAAGAGTCTCATTTACCAACAAACATCACTGCGAAAGACTAATTTCACCAATTCAGATAGTTTCCTGCAAAAAACACCAAAAAAAATCTCTGCAAATTGCATCACGAATTCAAAAGAGATGCTGGGTCTTATTTCAGTTTTGGGTGAACCAAAGTTCCAGCAGCAGTTTGAAAATACAGTAAAACAATAATACAGTATACAGGTAGCATCTATTTATGTGTTTCGTGACCCAGGAAGTGTTTAATATCTGGGGGAGGCTCACTGATACACGTGGAATGCGATGGGTTGGCACTCTGTCCAGGGTGTCCCCCACCTTGTGCCCCGAGTTCCCTGGGATAAGCTCCAGGCTCCACTTCGACCCTGTGTAGGACGATCGGTACAGGAAATGGATGGATGGATACATGATTTGCTTTAATATTAATTCCCTTTCTGTTTTCATTAGAGAAATCCTGGAAATTCCCAGTTTAAAACTATCGAAGATGAACTGGTCACTGCACTCATCAAAGCTGGGTGTATTCCCGAAAATCATGGAGATGATATGAAGAAGATGTCTTTCCAGAGATGTGCCAGGACTGACAAGGTAAGGGAAGAAAATCATATTGTGTACAGCTCAGGGGTGGGTGATATAACCAAATGATGGTATCTGAAGCCTGCATTACTCTGTATGTTACTGTATGAATGTATTATATTGCGTGTCATTGTCATAGCTATACTTTTATTTATGATCATGAGCTCTTCTGATTATTTAACAGGGTGTTTCTGCGGCAGGCCAGGTCGTATCTCTAAAGCTGTGGTTGATCGAGAACATTCTGGAGAAGATCAATACCCACCTTCCACCACAGATTAGAGCTTTAGGTGAGACTGTTATTCAGATTTTTTTTTTTTTTTTTACTCATCTTTGTGTGCAGAGATTGCTTGATTTAATTAAAAAAAGTTTCCTCTGACAGGTTTGAAGAGAGTCACAGGCGGCTTTAACTCCAAAAACAACTGTGATGCCAGGACCTACTCCTACATGCTTCCCACTATCGCGTTCTCTCTAAAAGACTCTGACCAAGAGGACACGTCATTCCGCTTGGACACAGAGACGCTTCAGAAGGTCAACAAGCTCTTTGCGCTCTACAAAGGGACCCATAATTTCCACAACTTCACATCGCAGAAGGGCCCTCGGGACCCGAGCGCCAAGCGCTACATCACGGAAATGTCCTGTGGAGAACCGTTCGTCAGGCAGGGGGCGGAGTTTGCAGTGATCACAGTCCGAGGCCAGAGCTTCATGATGCACCAGATCCGGAAGATGATTGGATTGGTGATCGCTGTAGTGAAGGGATACGCACAAGAGGAGATCATTGAGAGGAGCTGGGGCGAAGAGAAGGTCGACGTGCCCAAGGCTCCTGGGCTCGGCCTGGTTTTGGAGCGGGTGCACTTTGACCGGTACAACAAGCGTTTCGGGGGAGACGGTCTTCATGAGACCCTGGAGTGGAAGCAAGAAGAGGACGCTATAGCCGCGTTTAAGGAAGCGCACATTTACCCGAGTATAGTGGAGACAGAGTGTCAGGAGAAGTCTATGGTCAGCTGGATGAGTACACTGCCTATTCATGACTTTACCGCCACGATATCCGGAAAGCAAGAACGCAAGGTGCGTAAATGTGCATTTTTTCAACCCCCCACCCCCCCCTTATGTTTATTCCATTTGCTCCATATTTTCTTCTCGACATGATAAAAGAGCACTCAAGTGCTGTAAGCCTACATATACCACAGTGCTGCTGAATTCTCGAATCTGATTGGTCAGAATCAGACCAGTGGTTAATCATTTTCGGTTGTTCTGGCTGAAATTCAAAGCACCGCTTTATATTAATGCGCTCATTCTAATATGTTATCATTTCCATGGTAACAACTTATTCACAGGTACTAATACCAAACTGATTAAAAACATGAATATTTAACAAAGAAACATATATAATAATTGATATGGGGAAGTGTTCTGTGAGATGTTTAACATTTGTGGAAGGAGTCTCTAGTGCGAGTGATTTTGTAGTAGTCAGTAGGTTTTCCTCCACAGGAAAGTCTTCAGGACAGAGGACTTTGTGGTTTTTCTGTTTCTTAGTAACCAGCTGCATTTCTTTTTTGTCTTATTAACTTAAAGAGAGAAAAAAAAGAGAGAGACTGGCGAGGGAACAACTGTTTATATGCTGTTGTAATGTAAGTGATAAGTGTCCCACAGACCTTCCACACCATTAAATGTAACTATAAATGGCTAAAAAGTCCAATTGTAGTTGTTGGCAAAGTGCTGTAGTATAAGATGGAACAAAACACTTCAAAACTTCAGGAAGGTAACCACTCAGCCTGTCATTGATTATTTTCCTATAACAGCATAGGCCCTTGTGTTTTATTCTTTACAGCTAGTTTTAAGTAAGTTTGAATTTGATTGTGCGAAAGTTTGCATACCCTTAAGACAAAAGGAATAAGCTTTGTCCCGACACAACATTTAATGTTAGATTTTTACATGTACGTTCATTATTATTATTATTATTATTAAACTTTGTTTTAGATTGTGGATTCTCCTCATGTTTTGGGAGACACCCAAATTTAATTTGTAACATTTCTACTTTTTGCAAATAAATTACTAAAAAAAAAAAAAAAAAGGTGGTGACTTTCTTGCCCAGAAATCATCAGGGATGTAAACGTTGTATAACTGACCTATATGAATATGTGTGGAATATGTGATATGTGACTAAAAGTAGTGCCAAACCTTATCCTAAAAAGAGAATATTCTCTTTTCTTTTTTTTTCTCCCCAGGACGAAGATGAAGATGGAAATGCTTCAGACTGAGACATCTGAAATTCTTTATTTTTTTCTTGTGTCTTACATTTTACTTTATTATTATTATTATTATTATTATTATTTTGTTAAAAAAAAATTGACCTGCATGTTTTTTTTCCTCTTCCAGTGTTTTCAGTATTACACTTTTTGAAATAAAACTTTTATTTTATTTGGTTTTGTTGGGATTATATTTTATGATGTTATATCTGTTATCAAATGTATATATTAAATATTAAATTAGAAGTTTGACCTCGTTTTCCCTTTAACCCGAATTGTCGTCAGCCGTCCAAGACTTTTGCTTGCTTTAGTTTTGCGACGCTGCTACAAGGGTTAATGTAGCGAACAGACCTGCTTGTGTGGTTTCTGACACCCTATTACACTGTTCGTTGGTTTATCGGGTGAGTGTATGATGACCGAAAATTTGCACAACTTTAAATCGTTAAAGTTAAAACACTTTTACTTGTACCACAGCACTGCAATCGATTTCTCGATTCTGATTGGTCAGAAGGTCTTAATTATGAAATTGAAGACGTGAACAGTTAACGTGCAAAATTACCACTTACACTGATCAGCCATAATATTAAAACCACCTGCCTAATATTGTATAGGTCTCCCTTGCGCAGCGCTGACCCGTCGAGGCATGGACTCCACAAGACCTCTGAAGGTGTGCTGTGGTATCTGGCACCAAGATATTAGCAGTAGATCGTTTAAGTCCTGAACACCCCACGAGACCTGCCATTTTGCTGATCCACTGCCCCAGTTGTCTAGCCATCGCGATTGGGCCCTTCCCAGAGTCGCTCAGATCCTTAAACTTGCCCATTTTTCCTGCTTCCAACACATCGACTTGGAGAACTGACTGTTCACTTCCTGCCTAATATATCCCACCTCTTCAGGTCCCACTGTAAGGAGATAATCAGTGTTATTCACAGCACCTGTCAATAGTTTTAATGTTATGGCTGATCGGTGTAAATCTTACAGTCTGCTGTAGGTGTCATATTAATCTTGTCAATCACCATGACGTTTTGTTATTGACACGCCCCCAAACTGGGAGTTCACGAGTTGTAATTACGACACTGAGGTGGCCTTCATGTGCGGTCACGTCGTAATTATGATATTTCCGTCCGGATTTGAAGGCACCATTTGGGTGTTAAGGCCAGTTTCTTTACACATCCGAGCGCCTCGTGTCCTCCGACCGCATGAGGGCGACATTTACACACACAAAACCTCTGCGCATGCTTCTTTCTCAGCTACACAGCCGACAACATGGCGCCTTCCAAGAAGCACAACGTGAAGAAGAGCGCCTCAGAAAACAGCCAGACTTCATATAAACAAACCATAAACACCAAAACAGAGCTCGTATTACAAAGCAGAAAACATGCTAACAATATATTCGACCTGCTGGAGTACCTACAGGTAATGTTAGCTTGGGGTTATTTATTTATTTGTTTATTTTAACCTCTTGGTCCATCACATTGGTCTGGACTCACTTTATGTAAATCTTTCAGTCTGAAGACGAGAAAGAAGTCGTTTTTGCGATCAACGCCTGTCAGAAGTTATTCTGCGAGTTATTGGAGAGAGGAGAGCTGTATGTTGGTCAGCTGCCAAAAGAAGAAGAGATTCTCCAAGGTAAAAAGCAAGCTGTAGGTTGGAGAATAGTCATCGTCAAGCAGTTCTGTAGAGGAGCAATCACACATGCACATCCTCATCCTGTCCAAATGATGGATTGTTTACTAAACTTTGGCTTATGTGTGATTTTTTTTTTTTTTTTTTTTAAATAAAATAATAATATAACATGCATAAAGTGCTCAGGATATTGGAGATGGATTAGTTAGTATGACCTTACCCATGTACACGGTCATATCAGTGGCAGTGCTGAGAGTAATCCACCACCTAAAGGTATCTGGTCAGTAGTCGACATACTGTATATAGATTTACGCATTTGGCTGACACTTTCATCCAAAGCAATTTATAATTAAGCAGCGGAGCAGTTGAGGGTTAAGAGTCTTGCTCAACGGCCCAACAGTGCCGGCTTAACAGTGTTGAGATGTGAACTCATGACCTTCCCCACTGCTTTAATGACGGTGGCTGTGTTTCCTTCCAAGTTACGGGTTTAACTTATGTGTAAAAATTGGAACATCGGACAAAACATTTGCGAATAAAGCACCGTTTCCATCCCATGTGTTGAAGAGAACAAAATAGTCACTTCCAGGGAAACTGGCCCATTTCGCTCTCTGCCATTTTTACTTTTCTGAGCCAGTTATCCAATCACATGATTTGTTCAGGCAAAGTCACATGACTGTTTTTTTTTTATGCAAATCGATGAATTTATTCTGTAAATATGTTTCCATCATAGCCTTCTTATTGAATAAAAAATGTATCCGCATTAAAAAGATTTTATTCGCATGTGGTGTATACCCTAAATTTGCATACAAGTATGTGGATGGAAACAAAGCTAACGACAAACCCGATGCCTTAACCACGGAGTTCCTACTTCTATGCTCCTTGACATGACTTGAGTACAGGGGAACTAAGATAATTTTGGGGGGAAAAAACTCATGAATTGCCCTAGATGTGAATGGCTGTGTGTGCGTACGTGGTGCACAGTGAAGCATCAGTCATATCCAGGGTGTATTCCTGCCTCATGCACAATGTTCCCAGGATAAGCTCCGGATCCACCACAACCCTGACCAGGATAAAGCGCTTACGGAACATGAATGAATAAACGAATTAAAATGACTGTTATAAGACTGTTGTGTATTTCGTTATTTGACTAGAAAAAAACTTAAATTAGTAAACTCCACATACGGGTTACCCTATTCTTTGAGCTTTGAGTTAGTGTATCTCTGTGTGCCGTGAACCGTCTCACTCGAATCTAAAAGCCAGGATACAATGCTCTGAAGTAGTAATGCTCCGTTCTCGTATATTAATCTATATTTTGGATTTCCCGTATCTCTCCAGGTGACCGGGATGCAGATGAAAAGTACCACATATTTATAAGACACCGTTATAACAGCTGTGTGGAGTTGCTGCTGGAGAACATCGGCCATGAATCTTACCAAGTAAAGGTGTGTGAGCTGGGTTAGGTTATTCACTGTACACTTAGTATGTGCTCAGTATCCGAGTCTTGCACGTCCTTTGCTTTTGCGTTTGTTATGGTAGGAGAGCGCGCTCTGTGCCGTTATGAAGTTCGCAGCGGCCGAGGGGAAGCGTCCTCTGCAGAAACAGGACTGGAGTCAGCATTACAGTTTTCCCAAAGAGCTTACATCAGTGAGTACTTCAGAAAACAGAATGCTTTCACATGCACACCATCTTTAAAGTTCTCCTTAAATTCACTTCAAATGTTTGGTATAACTGTCCTAATGAATTATTATCCTTTACACCGCACACTGTTGACGTCTCCAGTCTTATTGGTCAGATGTTGATTCATTTCCTATCACGGCAGCATTGTCCGTAGTTCCAGCTGCAAGTTTTCGTGTGGAGTTAACTTCTGAGTATTGAATTCAGTGAGTGTGTGTCTGCAGGGAGTGGTGTGGGGTCTGCTCTCGGAGAAAGAGGACATGGCTCTGCTTATCTCCAGGTTTCAGGAGTACCTAGAAATGGATGATGTGCGCTACTATGTCATGAATGCGACACGAGACAACATACACAGAGTGATGGACAGAAACAAACGGGTGTGTATGTGGAGGTGGAGGGAGAAATGTTCATAGACTATGTACACGTGCTTTTTTCACTTTTTTATGTTTTATTTTTCTGTCCTTTTCCTTCTGGCTTTAATAATCCAGACACGTTTAACTGTATATTGTGCTAACAAAGTCCTTTTATTTGTAGACATTATGTCAGCGTTTTCTTTCTATTGTTCGTTCTTTTCTTTTTTCCCCCCCCTCTTTCTCTCAGGGGGTGGATTTTATAATACATAGAAACGTAATTGCAAATTAATTGCTAACAAAGTCTTATTTTGGTCTGACGAGGGTGTTTGGTGGCAGGTTTATTATAAAAATGTCGGCAGTAAGTCGTCGTTGTGGTTGTTATGAGCGCCACGTCCACTGACGGTGTGCTGATTTGTGTGGCTTTAACAGGCCGAGATGCGCGTGTACCAAAACAACGTCTTCACATTGCTCACGAACATCGCTGTGCCGAGCCAGGGTTCAGAAATCACCAACTTCCTGGTCAAGCAGGAGGGTGAGTCCTACTTTTGTGCACCAGTCCTTTATTACTGGCCATTTTAACACATTAACATCATCAATACCTTTTCAGGCAAATATGAGGACTGGAAGGTGGCCAAATTAAAAGTGAGTAAAATCTTGAATGAGAACTGTGTAGTGTTTAAAGCAGCACTAAATGTAGAATATGGAATAACTAACTTTTTTGTTTTTTTTTTTGTTTGTTTTTCTTCCTCCTCCATCCTTCAGGAGCAAAAGCGAGCGTTTGAGCTGATGTGGCTGACCTTCCTGAAGTACAAGGTAACCATAAAACTCTCATAATTAGACATGAGCCTGGAATTCTGACCTCTGGTATATAATGTTGAGTGTTGTTTAACCAGGATTTTTGTTTTCCTGCAGTTACCCATGAGCATGTATAAAAAGGTGCTGGTCATCCTGCATGACTCTGTTCTGCCCCACATGAGTGACCCCACGCTGATGATCGACTTCCTGACTGCGGCGTATAACGTCGGTGAGTCCTTTCAGCAAGTGACGTCATACTCTGTTTCATTAGAAATTTCTCCACTCGACATGGGTAATGGACACGTTTCGTTCAGAATAGTACGAAAAACAAGCCTCATATTGCAATTATATTTAGTTGTTAAATATATGAATTAGTTTTATTCTAACATCAGACTGAAGCTGTTATGTGATTCAAAAAATTGTTAAGCCTCACTCGAACATATTTAATCAAGTTCAGAGAATTATGAAACAGTGGTCTAGTCCTGGACTATACCTTCGTTTAATGTTCCAGGGTTAATGCTTTCTCTTTCTTTTCTTTTCCATGCTTTCCTCCCTTTCTTTCTTTTTTTCCCCGTGCGTTCGTTTCTTTCCTCCTTACTTGTCTTTCTTTCTTTCTTTTTTCCATTCCCTTTTATTTCTTACTCCATCATGTCCAGTTCATTTCCTTTCCTCTATTTTTGTTTTTTGTATACCTTCTTTTTGTCATCTATTTTATTTAAGTTTGTTTATTCTGTTCTATGAATCAATGACAGTGGATGTTTTTGATTTTTTTTTTTCTTCACCCTCTGTTCATCAATACATGAAACCAGTATTAATTCCAGGTGTGGCACATTCTTTAAAATACAGTATAATACAAAAATATAACACCCAAGAAAATAAAGGGGGGGGGTTGGAGGAAATTCTGAGAAACATACTTCTACATGCATGATGATACTGAAATGTTACCACCATTCTAGTCTTAGGAACAGGCTTCCTCAAGAGTGTTTGGGATAGTTAAGGGATCCCTAAGGGGAAAACCCCAAGAGACGAATTCTAGATGGTTCTGAATGTAACAGAAAAATAAATTTTTAGTATTTTACTCACCATCTTCCACTGTGTGTTGGACTTCAGGCGGCGCCATCAGTTTACTGGCTCTGAATGGCCTTTTCGTTCTCATCCACGAGCACAATCTGTAAGTACTAACAAACTATATGCTATGAAAAGTATATTCCTTTAGTGATTCATCACAGAACTTGATCAGTAGATCTCTTATTTATAAAACAGAGATTATCCTGAGTTTTATAAGAAGCTGTACAACCTGCTGGACCCATCTGTATTCCATGTGAAGTACAGAGCACGATTCTTCCACCTGGCCAACATCTTCCTGTCCTCCAGGTAAACCTTTCCACCTTCGAATGACCGCTCTGCCCTGTATGCTCTGAAGTACAGGCTCATTCATACGTGTGGGGTTTTGTTTTCTTGTTTTCTTTCCACAGCCATCTACCAGTTTACCTCGTAGCGGCGTTTATCAAGCGGCTGTCTCGGCTCGCCCTGACCGCTCCCCCGACTGGCTTGCTCATAGTACTGCCCTTTATTTGTAACCTGATCCGCAGACACCCGTCATGCAGAGTCCTCATCCACAGACCCAGTGCTGCTGATGGTACGGCATTAACTCGATGACACTAATGACGAAAGAGAAAAACAAAAAGGGCAGGGAAGTTGTATATTGAGAATGAAAGGCTGTTTGAAAGTGTATTTTATTTTCTTCAGAGACATGTACTGATCCGTATGTGATGGAGGAGGAGGACCCGGCCCTGTGCCATGCCCTAGAGAGCAGTCTGTGGGAAATTAAGGTATGTTTCATATGAAGTAATGTAGTATTGATCATTTTGAGCTCAGCCTTTTTATCTTTTTTTTTTATTATTATTATTATTTTTTATAAAGAAGTTGAAAAGAGTGACATGATTTGACATGAAGTGTTAATAACAAATAAGTGTTCAGGCTGCAAAATAAAAAATGATTCTAAAGTACTATTCGGAGTATTAGTTTGGATAAGTAATGTTGCAGGGGGAAATCTGTAATGATTAGATATTAGGAAATCTGTAATAAAGAGATAGGAGTGATGATAAACTTCATGCTTTATTATAACTGCTTGTTGTAGGCCTTATGGCTGTTTACACTTATGTGAATCGTGTGAAATGTAGCCTTATGCAGTCCACTCTTTTCATTTAATTTTCTTTCAAAGTGAATTTTCATTTGTAAATAGAGCCTTATTTACAAACCACCGCCACAATCACTTTTTTTTTTTTTTTTACTCTTTTAGACACTGCAGAATCATTACCATCCAGATGTTTCGAAAGCAGCCAAATCAATAAACCAAGCTCTACCCGAGCCCGAGGATGATATCGGCAAGCTTCTCGAACTTTCCACTTTTGAGGTGTGTACAAGAGTAATAACACGTTTTGTAAATGATATCCTAACCCGGAAGCTTGATTTCTATTTTGCACTTAATGTTCTTTTTGTTTCTGTAGCTGATGGAGCGAGACCTGAAGAGCCAAAGCCAGTCAGTACCACTCGAGTTTGATTCAGCTGTCGGTCTGCTTCAGAGTCCCAGAGAAGTGCTGGGCCTCCACTTCTCTCTGGAGTAGTCACGATACTGTACAAGGATCTAATACCTCTCTCTCTCTCTCTCTCTCTCTCTCTCTCTCTCTCGTTATTTTAATGTTCCATTTTTATTTGCTAACTTTTCAACATTTGAGAAAAATAAATACAATAATTAAAAAGGAAAAAAAAATCCTAATTTGTGAAAGTGTGACTGAATCTCAAATAAAGTGGTGATCTGTAATCCTCATAAGAATCTCAGGGAAGTTTAAACTGTTGTAATTGCAATCTTTTTCAATAAAAAGTTAAATGCCCAATCTGAAATATGCAGGGCTATACATGACAACAACATGACACCAACTGAGGACCCTAGACTGGAGATTAAAATCTCTCTCATTCATATACATACACACACACACACACACACACACACATATATATATATATATGTATATGTGTGTGTGTGTGTGTGTGTGTGTGTGTGTGTGTGTGTGTGTGTGTGTCACCAGGATAAAGTGGTTCCTGAAGATGAAAACAGAAATGAGCTGCTTAAGAAAAAGGGGTTGAATGCTTAAGTAATGACTGTTCAATAATATGGATAATTTTGTATTAAATATTAATCAATATTTAAAGTCAATATTAAAAGTAACAGTCAGTATCTGGTGGACTTTTCAGAGGCCGTAGAAAGGTCTCTTTAGTGTCCAAAGTTACTGTAACTGTGATCTTAATCACCTACAGCCTGTAAACTGTTCGTGTCTTAAGGACTGTTCCACACGTTGATGTGCAATAATTGTTTATGGTTCATTGAACAAGCAGGAAAAACATCGTTTAAACCCTTTCCGATAAAGATCTGTATTTGGATTTTACAAAATGATCTTTAAAATACAGAAGTTTCCATTTTTTTTCTTTTCCTCTCTCTCCTGAGTTTATCATTTATGACTTTATTTCATCGAGATAAGCTCCGGACCGGTAGGTGGCAGTAATGCGACAACGCCATCAAAACAAACCTGTACAGAAACGAAAGCTTTTACCGGGTGTGGAGTGGGAGATTGTAGAGATCAGAGCGATAATCATGTCTGCTGAGCGTTTGGCCAAGATTCCTGAAGCTGATATCGACCCGAACGGCGTGTTTAAATACGTGCTTATAAGAGTGCACAGCAAAACCGACGAGTCTTACGTGGACGTAGTGCGCGGCTACGCGTGGGCCGAGTATCACGGTATGGAGCTCAGACCACTACAGTCAGCTTCTACACACTAAACTAGCTGTCTATACCAACATAACAACATAAAAACCTTCATCGCTGTTAAATACCGTGTGTTTCCGGGTATATACTCTAGGTTACTCCAAAATGGCTCCCTATTTAATATGTTAACATGTGTAGTTTACTGCATAGGGAAGGAAAGCATTTAAGACTTGCTTAGGGCAGTGGTTTTCAAAGTGAGGCCGCCAGGGGGCGCCCGGGGGGCCTCAACAATTTGGTGTGAAAAATAAATACATGCCTTGTTATATATATGAATTACTATAACATGTTATTTGTAACAATACAAATCAAAATCACATTTGCTATACCCAACTTTCTAATTGCTTAACAGACAAAACATCAACGTAAAAAAGGGGGATATATTGCTCCTGTAACTCTAAATTCTAACTAACAAACTATTTAAACACGACCAGTGACAAAATAGTTTTTCCTGTGTGTGTGTGTGTGTGTGTGTGTGTGTGTGTGTGTGTGTGTGTCCTGTACAGCTGATATCTATGACAAGGTTTCTGGTGAGCTGGAGAGAGCAGGCGGCGTGGACTGTGAGTGTATAGGAGGTGGCAGGATCAGACACGACAGTGCTGACAAAAAGATCCACGTCTACGGCTATTCCATGGTGAGCAATCCTGAAAAAACCTATTGCAGGCTTTAGTAATGTGCAACATTTTATGATGTAGTTTAAGGAATATTCTGTGTCCTGATTTTCCTGTTTCAGGGCTTTGGACGAGCCAATCACGCCGTCTCCACGGAAAAACTGAAGACGCGATACCCAGACTATGAGATCACATGGGCAAATGAAGGCTATTGATTCAACAAGCAGGGTTTTACCACGGTGGCCTGTCCATGAACAATCCTTGGATTTGAGCTGTTTATAGAACAACAGCTTCTCTTCTCTGCTTGAACAGGATGGGAAAGTGAAGACGTCCGTGTGTGACGTCTCAGAAGCTGAAATTAAGGGATTTCTCATTAACAGCAGATGAATTAATGTTTACACATTAACTACCTTATTAATATTCTTATTTATATGTCTTTCCACTCAAGAACTGCCCAATTTTGGATTAGAGACTGCAAAGTTTGTCAAATAACACAATAGTAAAGGAATTAAATTTAATGAAATGTTATTAAAAGTTGTTAAGAATTATTAAACCACGATCATGCCATACAACGGTGAGCTTCATAAGAAGCAATAAATTGTATGTCTTGTGGATTATACAGAGTTTTACTTTTCTATTCACTATACACTTGGAAAAACAAAGCCGAGACGTTGTGACTTACTTTCTCGGTGTTTCTGTGATTTTAGGAATACCTGAAAAAAGAAAATGCACAAGAAGTCCTGGAAATATAAGTCACGTCCTGGAAATAGTGTAAAGTCTATTAAAGCACTATAAAGCCTCTGAGTTGCAATATTGTTTCCCCTCAGCTGAGGTCACATATTCATTAACAGAATGTTTACCGGAGGACCATATGGCCATTTCCTTGTCATGTACTAAGAGCAAAGTAATCACATATAACAAACTCCTGTTATGTCACGCTATACGTTCTCCTCAGACCTTCACTGAGTCTTAGAACCATGGTTACATACATAACCATCCATTCCCCTTACTTTATTTCTGGAACGACTGTATGTTTTATAGGCTGTATATATGAGGTCCTGAGGTGACTTTGCTATTAGTAATGAGTATAAAGAACATGAAAACTCCCATTGGTTCCAAAGGCCACAATCCTGACTGGAGCAAAGGAATAGAATGAAAGTTTACATATATAATGGTGTTTTTTATGAAGGAGTGACAAGGATGACAAGAATGGCCTGATGATGAGCGTGACATAGCGGCAGCCTTTTATACGCTGCATAGAGACTTGAACGAACAAACCATGAAAACGCCACTATTTCCAAAGGAAACTACTCTGGTAGTATGAAACAGAAGATATTAGTTACTGTTAGCATGGTGTTCACTCTGTGACTGTATTAGTTTCCTCTGGGTTCTCTGACATTCACCTCCCAAAAACATGTTGGTACATGGACTCGTTACCCTAAATTTCCTTTTGGTGTGAATGAGCGTGTGCATGTGTGATGCCCTGCAATGGACTGGACTATTCTTGTCCTGAACTCCGGACCACCTCGATCCTAACTGGGAGAAAGTGGTTACTGAAGATGAATGAACCCATCGACTCCAGTCACTTGTAAAGTAGAAATATTCCTAAGAATTTATTGTTATATGATGCAGAAGTCATAAACACTCAATTGCCCAATGAATTTGATGGTTTATATCCGTTGTCAGCATTTTCAGTAGGTCTTCACAGCTGTATTGCATACCAGTGCCCAAGTAGCAATGTTGTAATCGCAGTTATAATTTCCTGTAGTTTGGTTGTACGTAATAGTTTTATGACACATCAGAGGGTCAAGTCCAAGCATTACCTTTGCTTAGAAGCGGGAAGAGCAGGTGAAGCGCACACTGTCTCTGCTATATTCTGGGATGAAGAGGGACTTCATTCAGCTCCTGACACTGCTCCTTACTGTCCAGTGGGGTAAGAGTTACTCTTCCAAAACAAGGGTGTTCATATTTTACATGTATATAAGCAATTCCTGATTGATTAACTGGATTAAGTGTTTGATTAGGACCTACGGGAGCAAGGTTGGACACCCACAAATGAGAAAAATGTATTGTTGTTTATACTATATTGTCTTTATACTAATTCTTTTTTTTTTTTTTTAATTCAGTCTTCTTTTTTTTTTTCACTGTAACTGTTTTAAAAACGAGAGCTAGCACGCACTTGCAATAAGGTGACATAAAATTTTGCAGTTCTTTACTATTTTATGCCATCTTGACTTTGCACGTGTATCCCTGATATCTACTGTTTAATATCAGAGACCTTCGGCCTGGGCTTTTCTTGTTGTGAGAGACTGAGTTTGATCGCTGTAACCTTTGAAACAATCTGATTGTTAGGCTTTTTCCATTGCGAGAGGGCACATAGTTAAACAACAAAACATTTTTCAATAAAAAAAAAATAAATTGTCATTGATTGTGTCCTTTAGTCCTTCTTTTAAATCAAGGAGTATTACTTGTATTAATGTTTAAAAACTTATTAGTTTAAATACTGCACCTAATGGAGATACATATTTATGGTTGAGTTTTATACCAAGGGTAAAGAAAGATCTTAGTAAGTGGCTATGGGTGCCATGATAGATAGATCCAAAATCTAAAACTATGTAAATACCTTAGAAGGGACATTATTTAAAAAACAAAAATAATTAATAGTAGTATTACACAGCTCTACCAATCTCCAGTTATGAGATGATGTATGTATTTGTTATACTACATTTATTTCCCAAAAGCATCACAGTACAAAGATGATTGTTAAGAGTGAGCCTCTACTAACTTTCTACCATTTAAGATGATCTAAACTTTTGTGAAACTGTACCATAAACAGTATAAACAGTATTTAGGGTTTACATTCAAAACTGTGCTTTTTGAGATTTGAAGCTGAAATGTCAGCATGGATCATCTATTTATTCTTGATGATCTTACTCTGTAGTTTTTACCCTGGAGCATAGTAAGTGCACAGGATCAAGATGTGACTTTGTGTGCGACTGCACCGACTGCAGCGATGAGCAGGACTGTGGTGAGATACAGATTCACCTGATATTCTTTAAAACTCAATAATCTGACTCACTGTGTTTCGTGAGTTCAAAGAAATGTCTTTTGTTTGTATTTTTTATGCCTTTCTGCGATTTAACAGGTTATCGGGGGAGAGATTTTGTGTGCGATTTTGAGGATGCAAGGATGTGTGGCTGGACAGGTAAGTCAGCTGAAGGTGGATACACGTGGGAGAGACGTCAGAGCGGACACCCGCTGCCCAACAGTGGACCCTCATCTGACTACACCATCGGCACATCAACAGGTACGCACGCACACTGGAGTAATTTCTTAAATTGGATTCAGTATTTAAAGATGCATGGAAATTTCACTTTGTAGCAGCATGAATGTTAAAATAGTTCTTTGGCAAAAAAAAAAAGAAAAGAAAAGAAGAATAAAAAGTCTAGACAATTACCTAAGTTCGATATCTGGCATTTGCTTCTTTAATGAATGAATATGGTGCATGGCAGTATGGATAGATGGATGGATTTATGAACTGCTGAATGGATGATTCGGTTAATAGATTGATTGGTGGATTGACGGGTGGGTGAATGGATGATTAATTGAATTGGTGGATTGATTAATGAATGGATTTATGGACAAACCGATTCATAGATGGAATGATGGATGAAGAGGTTGATTCATGGATAATGGATTAATGAATGCAGTGATAGTTTGATTGATGGATGGTTTCATAGATGATGGATGATGCATGAATGGGTGGATGGATGATGAGTTAATTGGTGGACGGATGGATGGATAAACGGAATGGTGGACTGAAGGGTGGATGGATGGATGAACAGAAATGTTACATTGATTAATGATGATTAATCATTGATGAATTGATGGATGGATAGATTCATAGAATAATAGATGCACTGGTGGATGGATGGGTTGATTGATGGATGATGGATGGAATGGTGGATCGACAGCTGAGTGGACTGATCTACGGATACATGGATTAAATCTGATCTCCAGTGTGTGTATGTTGCTGTGTTGTGTGCAGGTTGGTTCATGGCAGTGACTGAGGTGAATGCAGACTCTCCTAGAACAGCTGTCCTCACATCTCCTATGATGAAACAGTCCTCCATGACCTGTCGCCTTCATCTCCGCTACTTTATGTGGGACTCAAGTATGCACACGCATCTCAGAAATGTCATGTTCTGAGATATAACACAGAGATGCATTCTCTTTTGGCTTGCCTTCTTTCATGTTTTCCTACATCATAATAATAATAATAATAATAATAATAATAATAATAATAAAACCCATATGTATCTACTGAATTGCATTACATCATACAATACATCCCAATTCTTAGTATACCCATGTTCTAGCTTTCACCATACTGGAAAATAGCCCTCTTTGGGCAGAAGTGTGGACTCCTGAGGGCCAGAATGCTGTGGTGTGGAGGCCGGAGAGCTCAAGTGTTCGTGCATGGAGAGAAGGCATCATATTCTTGGGACGTAATCCTGGCCCCTTTGAGATTCAGCTACATTCACGGCGTCAAGAAGGGAGAAGTGGAGACATAGCTATCGATCAGCTAGAGTTCATGAACTGTGCACTTCCAGGTACATCCGAATGAGCAGAAGAAAAATTAATTTCCCTTGACTGTTGTCAATAATTTATAGGAACTGTGCTCTTTCTCCATAACTAGTTCCTTCAGGCACTGAGAGCTGTGGGGTGGGCCTTTTCCAGTGCAAACTGGGAGGCTGTGTGGAAGAACGTGCAATGTGTGATGGCACAGATGATTGCGGAGATGGAACGGATGAGGAGAACTGCGGTTAGTGTGTTCATCCCACAGCCCTTATCATGATACACTATGTTAGACTACAGTACTTTAAGGTAACTATGGTTATGTCTTTATGGACCTCACTTTGTGCACAGGGGCATCGTGCTGGAACAGGTTTGGGCTTCTTAGTTCCGGTGAAGAGAAACTGTAATTCTATAGCATAATAAGATATGTGCTAAACAGATGTGTGCTTCCAACTTTGTGACAATTTTTGGTGTAAGGCTCATGTATTGGTGTGTGGCCATTTATTGGGCAGCACTATCAGGCAGACTAGTTCCAAATATTCATCCTATGTTCAATGTTCTGCTGGGTTCTACAGGAGGGTATATGAGTTGTAATTTTGAGAAAGACCTGTGTAGGTGGGACATAAGATCGATTTCATCATTGAAGTGGATAAGGACAAGCCAGATGAATATCTCAATGTCTGAGCCTCTAAGAGGCCCAGGGAGAGACCATTCCAGAAATTCTGCTTCAGGTACTTGCAGCTGTCCTTTGACTTGCAGTTTACAGTCCTCTGTATAGAATGTAAAGATCATTATGTATCAATGCCATTTTTTCAAGTTATATGATACTAATATATGGACATGTTTCTATTCACAGGTCATTTTCTATATGTTACCAGACCAGCTGAGATTAAGCAAGATTGGGCAACTTTTCAAAGTCCTCATCTGGAACCCACCAATAGCTCACATCCTTGCCGTGTAGGTTTTTTTTTTGTACTTCTATGGCATGTTATGATCATTTTGTTTAGTCATTCTCTACATTAGATATATCCATATTTGGAGTAGTTTAAATATTACGGCAATATTTATTATGGGAAAGTTCCTCATATTCAAGTCAGGTTACTTGATTTTCTGAGCTCACAATACAGATTATTAAAGTTGTGTATTGTGTAGTTCACACCTACCAGGTTGCCAGATTTTTCTGCGTAGAGGTAGACCACTGCCTTGAAGCAAAAGGACATGTCTTTAACCCTAAAAAATAGATAGAAAATGTGGACTGAAGGAGCAGATCACAAAAAAAGACTAATATGAAAATATATGAATATCAAGAATGCAAGCACTGCAATAAACATCTCGCAGGAGTCTAGTATATTGAAAATCTATTGCGGCATGACTAGTCCTAGTTGAAATGATCACGTTAATCACAGGTGGTCATGTGACTGTGATGCAGAGGTGCAGTGGCTGCTGGGAACTGAAGTCCAGAGTTCCCTCCGGCAATTCATGACAACTTTACTTTTAATTTATTTATATCTTCTACCGAGAGTTAATTGTGCACACAACCTAATGAAGACACAATATACTAAATCGAAGTCATAAACTAGTAATGTTTGAGTGGGATATCATAGTTTTAATTAGAATTAATTCATTAGTATCCTAATTATGTATTTAATACTGGCCACAGATAACATCCCATATATTTTGTACTGAACTGTTGGTATAGTCATCAGTATTTGGATGCATTTGGATTCTTTTTCTTGGCAGATGGTGATGTACACACACCAGTTTGGCGGCGTATCAGGGGGCCTATCAGTGCTGGTGGCAGAGAGACAGATTTACCCAGTGTGGGAGCGCGGGGGCTCACTGGGTGATCTGTGGGTGAAAGCTGAGATAGAGTTTGTCGTCAACAGCACATTTCAGGTACATGTTTTTTCATTTTTCTCTATTTTGACCATTAGAATAAAATAGGGCAGCCACCCTCTAATTCTGTCATTTCTTTTTTTTTTTTTTGTTTCTGTTGCTTAATCTTTCTCGGGTACTTGCTATCCTGCAGATATTGTTTGTTGCTGCAATTAGAGATCAACCATATGGAGGCATAGCGGTTGATGATATTACACTGTCCCCTGAATGCCGTTTGTCCAATGGTGAGATTCTTTATCCTTTTTTTATTCTCACATAGAATAAAATGTCAGTGACATATTAATCTCAACCTCTACCCTAATCACAACTCTGAATCTACCTCAAATTTGGACCCTAACATATATCATACTGTTCTTCTATTGAAAGAATATCACATTTATAATGATTGTGTACTGGAGAACCTACAGTATCTGTCTGCCAGAAGTGTATGATCCGATTTCTCTGCCAACAGAGTCAGTATTACCAGAGTCTATTCCCAAACCACCCAAAAAGCCCTGTACAGAGGCCACCAAGATTTGTGACTTTAACAAGGACTGCGCAGAGGGAGAGGATGAAGCACAGTGTGGTGAGTGTCGTTTTAGAATAGCATATGCTCTCAATAAATACAATACATACAACAAATAAGGGCTGGTGCAATGCAATTAATATTCAAACATTTTTAATGCAACTCAAATGTAAATGATGTGTGTTTTATGATTTCCACAGGAGACTTTTCATATGAGCAGGGTAGCAAGGGTTGGATAGACACCAGTATCGGAAACCAAGGCTGGAAGCTGATGGAAAATACCTCAGTTACAGGTGAGTCCTAATCCATGTGGAAGAAATGAGAAAGGTAAAAATAGAGCCAACGTACAGGTGCGGGAGAGAAATGTGGTCAACATCCATGACAGGGATAAAAATACAGGATCATATACAGTATATCTATGCTCCATACTCATATACAAGCACAAGGATACAGCCAGAAAATAGTAAACACGACAGCATCACAATTCTAACATGGCTGTTTTCTCTACATGCATGCATTCACTTCTTCAGTCTGAAAAATAAACAGTGGATATCTCTCTTGCTGGAGATATTTGTGGGAAAAAAACAAACATTTTGTGCCAGTTATATTTTCTAATATTATTTTGTCCTGACAAATCAATCTGTGCAGTTGTATACACGTAGATCTACAAATAAGTGGTGGCACAGGTTTCAGATGTGTGCAGATATTTCAGATATGTGCATGCTACTTCTGTTTGCAAGATTGTGAAAAAGCATGAGTAACACCTGTTATAACTGTACACCATCAGAGGAGTCTCAGACTGTTAAGAGTAGTGACCATTGGCAGCCCTGAGACCAAAAAGATGCACACACTAATACTCATAAGACTGAACTGCACTTGATGCAGAGAGTATAAACATGGAGGGACTATGAAAACTCAAAGGAAAACACTAAGAAATCATAGTGGAGAATCACAGCTATTACACATGTAATACATCACAAAGATATAGTAAAAATATGGAGGATGTAACTAGAGAAACTAGACAAGCAACACAGAACACTTAAGTGTTGCTAATAAAGTTAGTGTTGCTTATGAGGGGAAATTGAAGCTGGTGGACCCTATAGAGCTCTGTAGTATTCTCCAGAAAAAACACACTCACCACAGCAGAAAAGAAGACAGGAGATGATAGAAGGCTATTGGAGGTCAAGATACCTGTAGCTCCAACTGTATATACAAGCTGCTAAGCAGGTAATTCCATATTGTGTACCAGAGGTCCGACATGTGTGTGGTTCTAGAAGAAAAAGAATGATGTTTATTTATTTACGTTTTCAGAGGCGTTTTTATATGTGGGTGAAGCTGCTGGTCAGCAGCTGACAGAAGCTCAAACACGAACCCCTCCACTCGGCCCGTCCAGCCTTGCCTGCACTCTCAAGTTCTTCTACAGCCTCACAGGCAGCAACCCACACATAGGTACAAGGAACCAAACACTACAATCTGACACGACAACAATAGACCTTTCTGCATACACATAAAGAGCTAATCTGGTCCCTAACACGTACGCTACAAAAACATGCATATACCGCTCCTCTGACCCTAACACGCATCCATTACAGCAACACAATTGTACACACATACAGTAGACCACACTAACACATTTGGTGTTCTCTGTCTCCAGGTGAAGTGTCTGTAATGGTAGTGGACAGTGTGTTGGGCTCTCTGCCTCGGCTGTGGACGTTTGTTGGGAGGACAGGTGACAACCCGGAGGAATCATGGGTAAAAGAGGAGGTCTATATTGGTGCCAGAGATCGTCGCTTCCAGGTATTGGCATTTCTCATTTTACTACTGTAATAATGTCGGCATTACGCTGCTCAGAAAAGACAGCAGGTCCAGTGTAAGCGCTCGTAGTAGTAATGCAAAACTTTATCAATGTCTGTGCAGCATTGCTGCTTGCTCATCACTTTCTGCTCAGCTTTGGCTTTGCTCTGCTCATTACTCAGTTTGCCATGTTAGTTATTATGCCTCTCGTTAACCAGAAACACGTCCCTCAAAGACCAGACCCATACTAAACCACACCCCCTCCTGCTACAAATTTCATTTATTACACAAATCTGATTATTATAACTCACCTTCTCCACCTTTCTCTCTGTAAGCTGGAGTTCAGAGCTCGTGCTACAAATCTTAACTCAGATGTAAGAATAGCAGTGAAGGATGTTCATTATGTCCACTGCAACCCAGAATATATACCCTCTACTGTTGATGGTAAGTATATTCCATCTACTGCTGATGATTCAACTCACATGATATATATTCATTTCTGTTGTGGGAAGATCTTGAAATATTGGTATTGGTAAATTGTTTAAAATAAAACGTTTGAGAAACAGTAGGGAGATGGGGCACAACTAAACAATGGGCATGGTAGAGAAGAGAAAATGAGGTTTTAGATTGATAGCACTGTTCATTTACTTTTTATAGAGGTTTTATTGGGAATAAGATTTCCCTTATACAACATTTCATCAGTAATGGACAAATCATTAATCAAGACAAGCAGATTATAACATGTTGTAATTACTCTCTATATACAGTATTTGCTAATAGGACAGAGCTTACTGTTGCTTCCTAATTTTATTTCTGTTAACATGGATTTATTCCTCTTTATGTTCTGTGTGTTTGTTTTCTTCATCAAACAGGACTATCATGTAACTTTGAGACTGACCTATGTGGATGGTACCAAGATCAAATGGACAACTATGACTGGAGTGTTCAGAACGGCATTGACCACACTATTGGAACTGGTATGGAAAACATTCGACTTTCAAATAGTTTCCTATGTAATAAATGTTGCAGTATGAACAATTGAAAAATGAATTTAAACTATTCTATATTCTCGATAATACTACAACACTGCTTAGATTAAGTAACAACTTGTTCACTGGGACTTGTATGGCAGACACTGCACTTAATCTAATAAATGAATAAAAAATTGTCGTTGTTTAACAGAGTAACACTTTATTAATATGTGAAGGGTTTTGTTTGTCAGGAGTTGTTTCTTGAACATTTATGGAAGGAGTCTCCAGTGTGAGCACTTTGTAACAGTAAGCTTTGCACTGTGGGAGACGCTACAGGATAGAGGACTTTGTGCTTTTCGGTTTCTCTGTAATATGAAAAGCTTATTCCGCACTATATAAAATGTAACTAAAATGAACAAAAAATTATAATAATTACATTTTTTTAAATTGTAATTACAAACTAATGTTGTATATGATCAATTAAACACTTTGGGATGTGCTGTTATTGGAAAATAATCAACTTCAGGGTTGAAACAGAGTTTAGCGGGTAAGGGAAATAGAACGTATACTTTTATTAATTTGAAAATAATTTTTTATTTATTAATTAATAATTCATTTTAAATTACTTTCAACCCCTGCTTGTATGTAATAACACCTCCTTCTAGGTAGAAGTCTGGTGGTGGATATGTGGGACACAACACTACAGGATCTCTCTGGACGTCTTCTTTCATTGCGCCAGAATTCAATGGATGCGCACTGTCTCTCATTCTTCTACAAACTCTACGGACCTCAAACAGGTAATATACAAATGAAGAAAAGTCTGCTTGGTGCATAAACATTAACTTTTAGCCCAAATGCATCCCTTTTAGAAATAAAGCCTACATTCAAGTCTATATTGAAAGGTAGACTGCGATTAACGCTTTGTACATGCGACTATTTCAGGTGCGCTCAATGTTAAGCTGCTGTTCAGTGACGGCTCAGAGCAGCTGTTATGGACCCGGTTTGGGGCTCACGGAAATGTGTGGCAGGAAGGACACTGCCGAGTGCCTCAACAGATTATTAACTACCAGGTACAAGTTTTTGAGCACCATATATGTACAATATTATATTCTATATTTATTATAATTTGACGGTGCAGTTTGTAATGTTTTTCAGTGTCTTGGTGGGATTGGTCAGAAATCTTTCAGGAGTGGGCAGGAATGAGATTTAAAAAAAAATTCCCACACACACACCACTAATACAAAGCATCTGTTAGCTTGTGGTATCTTCTTAAGCCTTCATTAAAGAACGAATTTTCCTTTTATGTGAGATATGACAAGTTGGAATTTGTGTGAGTGGAAACTCAGTGTATATACAGTATGAGTATGTTTATTTCCATTTCTATCTGTCCCTCACTTTCTCTATCTTTCTCATTCAGTTGGTGTTTGAGGCAGTGCGCTCAGGTTTTGATGGACAGGTGGCTATAGATGACGTGGCATTTGTAAAAGGCCTGTGCTCTTTGCCCACTATGTGCTCATTTGAGGGTCAGCGTTGTGGCTACACTAACAATAGAGATGGTCTCTGGGTTCTCCAGACTTGGCATGCAACAAGGATTGGCCCTAAGACTGACCACAGTCTCGAGACAGAGATGGGTTAGAAAGAAGTTGAAATGTCAGAGAAATTAAATAATGAGTTTTTTGATGGTGGGAGATGATTGAGTGATATTTCATGTCACCTCAGGGTTCTACATGCTGGCCCACAGTGGTGTGGATGTCCTTCCCCAGGGCAGTGTGGCGACTCTGAACTCTCCTGTACGCCGTGGTTTGACTCACACTGAGTGTGTCTATTTCTGGTATAACATGGGGGGAGATCACCCAGGTTAGACAGCATAAACACACATATTTAATATTTTCCTGATAGGACAGTACTGAAGAACTTGATCTAATACAGTAATGTGAAAAAATAAGTACACCCTTGGCCTCAGAAGCTAGTACTCCCCCCTTTAGCAGAAATAACTTCTTTTGCATAATTGTCCACCAGTCTCTGACATCGGCTTGCTGGATGGAAAGGGAACAGCAGGCACTAGATAAGAGAGGGGTATAAATAAGACAGGTTCCACCTACACTCCCGAAGCAGGTTCTAATCACTGGCACTCAATCTTGAACACCCGATTCAAATTTTATGGATCTGAAGGTCTGATAAATGTAGGGGTGTACTTACTTTTTCCACGTGACATCTGTTTTTTTGTTAATTTAAATTGTGAAAATTACCACAAAATGTCAATTTTATGTGTTATCTGTATCATTATGTATCACCTCTATTAATAGGCACTGTTCAAAGAGGATCAAATGTTTGCTTGTCCAAATATGTCAAAAAAGCCAAACATTTCCATGGGGTGTACTTATTTTTTTCACATGACTGTTTATCACACAGGTACTTTGAGTATGTATGTAAAGCCTGTTGATGGGGACAGGATCCTGCTGTTCTCCAGCAGTCTGAATCAGGGACATGTCTGGCGCCTTGGCATGGGCAATGTTAGCTGGCATGGAGACTGGCAGGTAATTATCTCATCAATACCCAAAAGTCCTTTGAAGTAGTTGTGGAAAAAATATTTGCATGCTACTACAAATACAAATTACAAAATAGAGGAGCCCTGCTTTACTAAAGGTTTGCATAAGTAATAACACCTGCCAATGAAATTCAAGCTAATTTAGTAATAGGGTCAATAAATTATACTGTCTCTTTGGTTGCTTTACTGTACCACAAGTACAGTAATCACAAGTACTTTAGACAGCCGCTTTTTTTTACAATCTTCGATCTAAGTAGCTTTCTCTGCTAGCTATCCAAACACATCAAGAATTATAAAGTATATGTATAATGTATCATACGTTTAGTATCATTGTTTATCACAATGTATCATTATTTAATTGTAAAACCTTTTTATGAGGAGATGTTTATTTAGCATTTTGGAAGGAGTCCCCAGTGTCAGCTTCATAACAGTCTGAGGCAAAGCTGTAAAAACTAATTTTAGTTTCTCAGTGACCTGACCAGAACGTCCAAAACACACCAACTATTGGTGGAGAGGAGAGGAGAGTGATGTAGCCAATTCAGGGATGGAGATTATTAGGAGGCCATGATAGATAAGGGCCAATGGGGGAATTTCACCAGGACACAGGGGTTATACCTCTGTTATACTTTTTTTTTACGAGAAGTGTCAATACAATAGCATTTAGCTAACCTCACAGACAGGAAACCTACAACCGTTATGGGCAGGACACTTCAGATTCTAGAGAGCATTTGATTGGACAGAAAATCTGACGAGAAGCTGAAGTGCAGAATGATGTCATCAAAATTGTTCATCTGTATTGGTGGTAGAGAGAGAGTGTAAATTTTGAATGCATATATCATCTAAATGCGAATTTTGTCGTTGTTTTGGAGCGCACTAGCTAATAGACAACCTTAAGGTTAACATATTCATATGAAAAGCCATAAAACTTCAATTTTGATTTCATGGGGAATTTGAGAGAGTGGGAAAAAAAGCGAGGCTGGTAAGAAACAACTTTTTATAGCTGATATAATGTAAACTATATCTGTTACTAACTTGTTTTGTGGACCTTTCACAACATTAACTGTAACTATAAATGGATAAAGAGTAACTGTTGACACATTGCTGAGGTATAAGAGGAATAAAACACTTCAGAATGCACTGCACTGTTACTGGAAAATTATCAGATTCAAGGTGGTAACAGTAACTAACGTTCAACCCCACTGTTAATTGTTTTCTTTTAACAGTATGCATTATCATGTTTAATTCCTTACTTAAAACATGCTGTAATGTTTGTCCATCAGTTGCAGTTTGAGGTGGTGGGAGGAGGAGAAAAAGACACTTATTTTGCTATTGATGACATCAGCTTCTCAACTCACAGCTGTCCTACACCAGGTTTGTTTAAATGAATGAATGAATGAATGAATGAATGGTCAGGATGACTGTTTTCCCTTTTTTTGTTTCGATTCATTTTTCAGACAAAGTATGTGATCTGGAGCGAGGTCTGTGTGGATGGAGCAACACTCAGAACCAGCATTTGGATCACTTAGATTGGGAGCTAAGCAACCTGCTGTCTGAAACACACTACCCCACCCCACCATATGACCACACACTGCACAATGAGAGAGGTTTTTGTATTTTATATCTCTGGCGTTGCCTAACAAGATACATCAACCAAGCCATCCTGTAAGATTTTGTCACAAGCATATTTTAGCACTGTTATCATTTTTACCAACATTATTGTCTTAACTTATAGGTCACTTCCTTTTCCTTCCACACACTCCACGGGACACTGCTACCCGTAATGCCTGGCTGCTGAGTCCCCATCTTCCTCCCACCAAAGGCACCTGCCTGTATTTTTGGGTTTATCAGCCTGTCGCCCGTAAGCCCATATCTGTATTCTAATTTCTCACTTATCAGAAATAATTCATTTTTAATTATATAATAACGTAGTAGTAATGATCTTCTTCTACTATTTCTCATTTGGAGGTTATGATAGATATAGCCAGTGGTTTCCCACTGAAACTAAGCAGGGTTAAGCCTGGCCAGTACTTGGATGGGAGACCTCCTGGGGAAAAATAAGGTTGCTGCTGGAAGTGGTATTAGTGAAGCCAGCAGGGGGTGCTCACCATGTGGTCTGTGTGGTCTTAATGCCCCAGTAATGCAACGGAGACACAAAACTATACAGACGGCAGTCTTTCGGATGAGACATTAAACCGTGGTCCTGACTCTCTGTGGTCATTAAAAATCCCAGGATATTTCTCCTGGCGAAATTCCCCAGTTGGCCCTCTATCATGCCCTCCCAATAATCTCCATCCCTGAACTGGTTACATCACTCTCCTCTCCTCTCCACCAATAGCTGGTGTGTGGTGTGTGTTCTGGCACACTATGGCTGCCGTCACATCATCCAGGTGGATGCTACACAGTGGTGGTGGTCGAGGAGATTCCCCTCCATACTATGTAAAGCACTTTGAGTGCCTAGAAAAGCACAATATAAATCTAAGGAATTATTATTATTATTATGATATGCTGTAAAATTGCATCAAGACCTCACTGATATTATTGCTTTAATAAACAAAAACTTTAGTTGGTTGTCTGGTTCTTTGTAGAAGACAGTAAGTTGGTGGTTTGGGTGCTCTCCAACGTGACCAAAACTGAGCTTTTGAGCCTCACTGCGGCTGGAGAAACATGGACGCGTTTCAGGTTGAATGTCACTTCAGAGACTGAGTACCAAGTGAGTTTTCACTTAGAGATTAATGATGCTAAAATTGTGTGTTTGTCTGTCTAACATACCTGCATGTGATAGAGGTTGTGTATAATTTTTCTGTGTATATGTGTGCACATGTAACAGATTGTGTTTGAGGGACTTAAAGGAGAAAAGGGTGTTCTTGCTTTGGATGACTTTGGCTACACTGTTGGGGTCAACTGTGTCGGAGAACAGACAGACAAGATAAGTAAGTTTCCAATTATGTCCATAAGTATGATGTGTCCAATTATGTCCATTATGTACACTATATGGCTAAAGGTTTGAGGACACCTGACCAGCACACCCATATGTGGGTCTTCTCCAAACTGCAGCCACAAAGCTGGAAGCACACAACTGTAGCATTACAATTTCCCTTCACTGGAACTAAGAGGCCCGAACATGTTCCAACAATGACAATGCCCCTGTACACAAAGTGAGCTCCATGAATATATGGTTTGCCAAGGTTGAAGTGGACAAACTCGAGTGGCCTGGAAAAAGATCTGGCCTCAACCCCACTGAAGACCTCTGGGATGAATTAGAACAACCAATTGTGCCCCAGCCTTTCTCGCCCCAACTTCAATGCCTGATCTCACTAATGCTCTTGTGGCTGAATGAGCAAATCCCCACAACCACACTCCAAACAGCAAAGAGGGGACTAAATCTGGAATGAGCATGAGACAAGCACATATAAGTGTGATGATCAAGTGTCCACAAAAGTTTGGCCATACAAGTCAGACTTGCACACTGAAAACGGGTTCAACAATAAAACTGTTAATGGTATCAGCAAACATCTCTTTTGTCCTTTAAATCAATACTTTTCCCCCTTCAGCTTTAACATCACCTAACAACACAGGAGCAATTGCTTCCTCAGTGGTAGTAGCACTTCTGCTGATGGTGACGCTAGGTGTTTTACTGTTCCTCTACCTGAGGATGCGTGAACATGCCAAATCTCAGACACAGGACTCAAGTGGTCATCCAAGCTTTGCAAATGATCTATATGAACCGGTAAGTACTTATCATTAACAGGCCTATGTTCTCTGTCTGCTACTTATGAGACTGAGAACATAATATGAGAGTAAATCCTGTGTATGTGATATAATATAGTAATATAAATATGTACAGTATGGCGAGCTAGTTAACTAGTTAAGTGTGTTAACTCCAAACTAAGAGAAATAAACTCTCTGTGATCATGTAGAACTTCATATTTGCACCCTCAACAAAAAAAATTCACAAAAAAATGTGTCTATAATTGGTGTATTAATAACCCTGTTTTCACCCCCAACAGAATCATGTTGATTTACCTTCCATCTATAGTCCAGTAAGTAAGCAAGCAGTTTTTACAGTATATGTGTTCTCGAGTTAAAAGATAAAGCGATTGTGTCTCTAACAGTTGTGACATGTCTGTTTTACAGGAGCAGGAGGTGGCATAAGATTGCCACTGTGATTGTGCAACTTGCTGAAGGGACTTTGTGCAAATCATACGATGCCACAGCAGAAGAACTACTTGTATCGTTGCATTCACACATCCGTAAACTCATCTAGCAGACTACTCAGTTCTGTTAGTTGTATTATTTGTTTTTAAAATTCTGATTACACTATAGTGCAAATCTGGATTTCAAATTACAGGTTAACATTAATGCACTCGTTCGAATACAGTATCACTTCTACGGTAACAACTTAAACGGGGATTTGTATAGCAGACGCTCCACGTACACAGATGGGGGTTTTTTTTTAAAGAAAAAAAAAGTGTGCAGTTCTTGATATTTTCTGTGGGGAGACGTTTATTTAACATTTACGGAAGGGATCTCCAGTGCTGGCGTTTTGTAAGAGTCAGAGATTAAGCCGTTCTTTTAAGTTTTCCAAGACGGGAAAGTCTGCAAGATGGAGGGCTTTGAGGTTTCTCGGGTAACATGAGAAGCTGCATTTTTTTTTTCAACTTATTAAATTGAAAACAGAAAAAAAAGAGAGACTGGTGAGGAATTAAATGATGTCTTATTCCTTACTTATGGCATGATGGTGCTCTGGACTGCTGAGGTTAGTAGTATGGGAGTGTGCCAGGACATACTTTTAGTAAAGAAGTCAAGATCTAGAAGATGATACGAGTAGTGGACCATTACGTTAAAGTGTATAGGAATAGGATAAAAAGTCTACTACTAATTAGTATTACTACTACACTACTACTAGTAATTCCATTGTAGTGGATAATCTGACAAGACCTATACAATTAAAGGTTCTAAAAACTAATGTAGAAACATAAGGAGCTCATTTGATGCTGTTAGAATGAACATTTTATATGTTTATATGTTATGAGCAATAATTGAGCATCAGCCTTCTGGTTTTGGAAAAGCATAAGCAAATTTGAACTGCAAGTCCTTTGAAAAGCCACTGTATACAGAAAGAATGACCTGTGTTAAATAGTTGTCTCATTGTTTTCAACATAAGAACAAATTTTACAGTAAACACATACCCAAATGGAATCATAAAACAATATTTTAATATCTAGAGGAGCTCTATTTTTATTGTAATTATAGTGATGTAAAATGTCAACATTTGAAGGGAATAAAAAGTGTAATTTGATATTGGAGATAAGCTATTTTATTTCACAAAAAACCCTTTTCGTATATCTGTACAATGTAACTTGCTATCAGAACACTGATTAAAGTCATAAAGCGCATTTATATTCGCAATTTTTGAATGATCCTAAATGTAGCTTATTAACCAAAAAGTGTCGTGTCTCAGGTTTGCTTCTTTAGTTTTGCATTGGAGATAAGAAGCTAAAAATACATCCAACGTAGTATCATGGAAACAGCACGTCTTCATTTTCACACGCCTCAAAGACATCATTTTTAGTAATACAATTTCTACATAAACATTTTAATAAATGGCAGAATCAGTCCATAAATTTTTATCCGAATCACTATATGTTTTGAAGAAGAATTTGGTTCCAGCCTGAAGATTAAAACTTTTATGAATGTTTTACACCCTTTTTCATTGTTGCCATGTCTCAATAAAAACCCCACCTCATCTAAATCCCAAAAACTGTGCGAAAAGACTTGAAACTAGCCCAAATGTTTGGTTAATTTGTTAAGGGAGACGTATTTTTTCTTTTTCTCTGCCTTTGCTTGGCAGACAAGGCCACAGTGAACAATAACCATAAAACAAAACTAGATAGAAGTAACATTATGTAGCAGCCGAAAATGTGGTTACGTAATGTTAAATCTAAGTATAATTATGTAAGAATTTAACCTAAACTTTACAAGGAGTACATTACATTTGTCAAGGTCGCATGGTGGCTTAGTGGTTAGCATGTTCGCCTCACACCTCCAGGGTCTGGGGTTTGAGTCCTGCTGGGGTCATGTGTGTGCGGAGTTTGTGTGTTCTCCCTGTGCTGTGGGGGTTTTCTCTGGGTACTCCAGTTTCCTCTCCCAGTCCAAAGACATGTATGGTAGGCTGATTGGCATGTCTGTAGTGTATGAATGGGTGTGTGTATGTGATTGTGCCCTGTGATGGACTGGCACCCTGTCCAGGGTGTACCCTGCCTTGTGTCCAATGCTCCCTGGGATAGGTTCCAGGTTCCCTGTGACCCTGAAAAGGAGTAAGTGGTAGAAGATGGATGGACATTACATTTGTCTCATTTATTACAAAAAGTGAACTTAAACTTTGAGAGATTTATCTCCCAAACAGTGTTAGCTAGCATATTTACAGTGTTACAGTGTTACCTAACCGTGTTAGTTAGCATATTTGTCAGCAGGCTAACACTATCATGTAGTTTACACGTTAAAAAACGTTATTGCCTATAAAAATGTTTACAGAAACAGAAGTTCAAAATGTTCAACTAAATAGTAAATTAAGTTCATTGTGAAGAAAAACGTACATGTTTTGCAGTTGCCGATTGATTCCTTCTAGCTGCGGCCTTGTCTCCACAAGTACCGTGGAAAATTCCAGAAAACGATTCGTGACGTAACGAGCCTGTTCTCTTTCAGGTCCGCGTCCTCAAACGTATTGTTTGGGTCTAACCCAACTACCTGACTGGACAAGTTAAACCAAACAACGCTAAAGAATTTCAGAGTGTATATAGTAT
The DNA here is from genome assembly GCF_001660625.3 of Ictalurus punctatus. Taxonomy (NCBI): domain Eukaryota; kingdom Metazoa; phylum Chordata; class Actinopteri; order Siluriformes; family Ictaluridae; genus Ictalurus; species Ictalurus punctatus. The sequence goes on along the minus strand of NC_030433.2, from coordinate 3,820,779 downwards.
CTTACCGTGTCACAAAAAAGAGAAAAAATACACATTGACAACTCTATGTGTCACATAATGCGACTCCTAATGTGAGTCCACTTTTGTGTTCGACAGAAAATTGTTTAAATGTCATTATTATTCATAATAATATTTCCCTACTGTTTAATTGGAATAAACGCATTTTAAACAGTTGTGTGCCTTAAAAATTAACTAGACATTGATTTCAAGAGGTTATGATTCAATTTTGCACGGGAATAATTTGTAGGTCTGTGCTAAACGCTGAAACAGTGCATGGCGACACCCCTAGCAACGGTGTAATGTCTCCACGGCAACATCCTCGCAGCTTCTGCCCTCGCGTGCACCTCAGGAGCACCAGTAGCTACCATGAACCCAGCAGACGAGATGAAAACAGTAAGAAATCCACAACCGCAATAATTACAGGGACGGTGCATGAGCGCGCGCGCGCGCGCGTGTGTGTGTGTGCTCACGCTGGAATGTTCAGACCGCAGAGAAGTAGAAGGAGACGAAGAAGAAGACCGAATGGTTGGGATGGGAGGACAGTAAATGACAGCGTCTCGCGCGCACGCAGCCCACGCGTTTTAAACGCTCCTATAAGCACGCGCAGGAGCCACCGGGCAGAGGCTTTACCGCGGATAACCTTCCTGCACCCCTCGGACAGTGTCATGGACCCTGCGGTGCTCATCTTCCTGCTGTACCTGATGATAGCACACGACCTGGTATGCGGACTGATTCAGTACCGGGCGCAGGCGGCCAAACCGCACAAGAGAGCCGCTCTGACGTGGCGCTCCAGGTGAGGTTGTTTTTTGTTTGTTTGCTTGCTTGTTTTTCTTGAGCTTGTGTGCACCTCTCTATAATGCATGTATTATAATAACCCTCACACCATACCACAGTTGTCATGCTGTTAACATATCCATGGCATTGTAACTGAAGTTAAGTCTAACTATCTGTGATGTTTTATGAAAAAATATCAAATGTTAAGAAAAAATATCACGGGCAGAAAAATGTGCAAAACTAAAACCCTCAATCCACCCAGAACAGACTTTTCCCAATATCACTGGAGTGCAAAGTGTTCTCCCTGTGTCCATATAGACTGCCTCCAAAACCAACCCAGTAGGTGGATTGGCAACATTAACTTGACACAGGTGTGAATCATTGTGCAAATGTGTGTGAAATGTGTCCGGCAATAGACTGGTATCTCATCCAATATATATTCCCACCTCATACTTGGTATTCCTTATTTTTGGAAAGGTTTAACACTTTTTGTAAATGTACTTGACAACACTTTAGTTCCATTTGGCCATGAAAGCATTGGTGAGATCATTTGTAAAATGTACAATTCATTGGCATTGGAGGCAAGGCTTTGGGCTGACCAGTCAAGTTCTTCCAGTTGCTCCATTTGAGCTTAGAATCCAAATGATTATTTTTTAACTATAAAAAAAATCCCAGCTATAACTGCACATGGTGATCTTAGGCTTGTGTCTGGCTGCTCAGCCATGAAAAGTCTGTTGCTAAGCACCTTATGAAGCATTCTATTGCTGATGTTGAGTTTAAAACTCAATAGTGATTGTCAAAAAAAAAAAAAAAGCGATTTTATACACTGTTTATTCAGCACTCCTCAGACTCTACCACTTTGGAAGAATTTTGGCAAACCCTCAAGTTATACTGTATTAATTTTCTTCAAACAATAATTATAGATATAGATCAAGGGCAACATGGTAGTGCAGCAAGTAGCATTGCCACCTTACAGATCTGGGGTCACTGGTTCAATCCTGTGCTTGCATTGTTGTCTGTGTGAAGTTTTACATATTCTGCGTGTGTGCATGTGTTTCCTCCAGGTTCACCTGTTTCCTGGTACCATGCTGTTCGGTGCTTTGGTTCCTCTAGGTGTGAATGAGTGTATGAATGTTTGTGCGCATGGTGCCCTGTCACATGCCCAGTGTTCCAGGGATAGGTTTCTTGGATAATATATGCTGCATTATTCCTCTAAACTGAGTGTTTTTCTGTTTCTCTCTCCTTTCAGTGCCCGTATCTGCCATGGCCCGTGGAGAGTCAGCAGCACGTCTGTGAGGTCAGATAGACTCAGATGGAAGAAGACTTGCCGGATAGTCAGGAAGGCATGAAATTAACGAGGATGGAAACGGGCTCTATAATGAACTGTGTGTTATCACATTAAGCATATTTAATTTATACTATGCCACACACTGCCTTTTACCAGACAATGATTGTAATTGTTTTCGTTTATTAACAGTGAAGTTTAGATGTTTTTAATATAAACGCTCTCTGTATGGTGTGTATGAGTTGTTGTATTTGGCAAGAGACTGAGGTGCTATTTTTATTCATGTGATGTTTCAAAAGGATTTCTTCACTAGATACTAGATTGCTGTTGGATGTTTCCGTACACATATGTGGTCCATTTAAAGAAAAGTAGCAACTGTGTTTTTGCAAGTTGCTCTGGATGAGAATGTCGGCCAAATGACTAAATGTAGATGTAAATACATGTGTTATTTATGTTAAAAAATAACTAGTCTGTTGTATTTCCCACTGATATTGAATATATATATATATATATATTTTTTAAATGAATAAAACAAAGCAACAATAACAATGACTATAAATAAGCTGATGCATTGTGGACTGGACACTCAAACTACAGAACCAATACAGCTCATTATTAATTTCAGAAGGCTTAAAGTGAGACTTTCTGAAGATGCACATTATTACAAAGGGGTGGACAAATCATAAATTCATTAGCTAGCCCACTGGGAAGGTAAAAGCTCCAATGTGCTGCCCAATGTGCATGTTTTGCTTACCCGGAAACCTAATCGACTAGACTAAAAAGCAGTCTTTAATCCGTGCTTTATATGGTAAGTTGTTAAATTGATTAATTGTCCATGTTTATGTCAACAAATGTGCCACTGTGAAAGAAATGTCTTGCATAAACAACACCCACCCACACCTTTCTACTCGAGGAAATATAAAATGGTGATTTCTCACCTAGAGTTCCCAATCTATCTTATCCAAAAATAAGTGACGAGTAGCGTAAGTCACTTTCTCTCCAACCCACACAGCATGTGTGTCCATAAGTGCTACCCACGCAAGAACATATTTTGCCATTATTAATTAAATTAATGCCAATATCGCAACAGTGTCAAAGGAATAATGGGGTGTGGACAGTTAAGGTGGTTCACTTAAAAATGTGACATAAGACACTGAACGAGCAAACAATGCCATAGCCATCACCAGCTCCTTCACCGGCTTCTTCTTGGATGTCTGTGAGTGGGTGGTGACAATGACAATTTCTCTTCACCCATTTTTGTCCCAAGGCTGCTGTCTCAGCTTGAGACTGCTCTTTTAGCCTGTAACAGCACTGCAAAGCACAACAGCAAAGCACCACATCATCAGATCCACAGATGCACTGTAGTAATCGAGTTGAGTGATGAGCAGTGATTAGAATATGAGGTATAGGCGCTGACAGAGTCATTTCACATGGCTGACCCAGTTCTGAATGTGAAGAAAGCAACATACAGAGGGCATCTGGTGCTGAGTTAGTCATCTGTGATCTGAGAATAGTCCTGGAGCTTGAACTTGAGTCAGCAGGCTAGTTGTGCAACAATGGCATAAAGCAAAATGAATAAACTGACACCTATGTTTGAAAAGAGACCAATAGAAATCAAGTGTATTCAATACAATTTAAGTGTCTATACAACTCTAGAGCATTCAATCACTATGTTCAATTCAGTTCAATTCAATTTTATTTGTATAGCGCTTTTAACAATGGACATTGTCTCAAAGCAGCTTTACAGAAACATATAAACACAGGATACAGATGTAAAACCCATGCCTGTGTGCTTATGTAATTACTGTTATTACAATAAAAAAGATTAAAATAATGATAACGATAGGGGAAAACGACACCTTGGAAAGAATATCATATGATCTACTTTTGTTAAAATATGATGCACTGATATTGCAGTTTCGTCATAATATATTAATGTATATTAAAATGTACAAATTAAACGTATTCAAATTTGATATTTTATTCGTCCGTCAGTTGGTTTACATGGACAACAATAATCCAATATGAACCCAATTAAGACAATACTCTGATTAAGAAACTAGCATGTAAACAGCGATTATTGATGACCTTAATCCGACTAAAGTCATAGTCGAAGTAAACACAAATGGAATTAAGACGTGTGGAGTATTCCTGTTTTAGTCGCATTATCGACATGTATTACAGACATGTACACACCTTAATCACACTATTAACGTCGTTTGAGAGTTTTCACCGCATTTTGCGACAGGACACGTACACGCACGGCAGCGCTCGACTGTTTTACGGCAAACAAGAGAGCACGGCTGCGTCCGAAACCGCGTACTTACCTACAATATAGCAGGAAAAATACATGTATCTCGGCTACTATATAGCAGGTAAGTACGCGGTCTGGGATGCACCCCATGGCCTCAAGCAGTCGTCTGTTAGCACGTATAGCATTACAAATAATTAACCGCACTTGAACCTTTCGTAAAATTAAAAATAAAAGCACCTTAAACTGTATACGGTACCATAACGAAGACCAACTGTATGTCGATACGTGAAATTCTGGAGGGAACCTCGGACGGCATGCCGCGGGGACGTAATGACGTGTGCCGTTAATCGCTCTGTGTTCTAGAACATGTAAAACGGGGAAAGTATTCTATTTCAAGTATTCTATTCTAAAAGTGACTCATGTAAACACCTTAATCACAATATTGTCTTATTCACAATAAGGTCAGTAAGTAGATTACTGCTGTCCATACTACTGACAGTCCCTGTCGTCACATGAAGCCTGTATCAGAGTATGTTGTCATAATCTTGTATTTCTTGCATTGTTTTCAAATAGATATTGTTAATATAAATATCATTATAATTAATAAATGTGTAATAAAATGTACAATCCTTTAGTTATTTTATAAAAAAAAAAAAAAAAGATTTTTTTTGTTCTAATCCATGAAAATTCAGCACTTTTTAGTAGCAGCTGTTCACTGTCAGAATAACTAGATGGAAATACAATGCAATACAATCAGTGCAATGACAATAAGATAATACATATGTTCACATCACACACAAATCCGTTTAGTTTTCCCATTGATTGAGAACAAAAAAAAAGAAAAGCTAATGTTAGTTCAGCTGAAGCAGCACTGCTGCCTTCAACATGGCTCACTTCTCAATCAGCTTTTCAAACAGATTACACCCTTGGTTACTTGTGAAGTGAAGCTAGACGGGACTTAATGAACAGTTCTGTCCCTCTGCGGCCTCGCTGGGTGTCCATGCCTCGCTCTGCAATAAAACTGAGCTCTCTCATCACTCTCGTGGCTCCTGGTATAGCATGTAATTGTGCGTTGAATAAAGTGGATAACTGGCCTCAGCAAATTAGAGTAATTTGTATTTCAACAGTCATGCATCAGTAATTGTAGTTCAGCAAATGGATTCATGACTAGTGTTTGAGCTAGTGTTTATCTTATGTAAAGGCAGTTTTTTAATTAGCTAACATGTTACACAAAACAAGTAAATTTTTTGGTCAAAGAAAGAAGTGAGACGTATACAATTTTATACAAAAAATTGGTTTGGGTTGTCTGAATAAGCTGTCTTACTGTAGGTAAGCAGAAATGAACCTGCAGTAGGTGTGGCTTTTTTTTTTCTTTTCTTTTTTTACATCACAGGCAACATTTAAATGCAGGAATCATAATCAGGTTTCGCTGTTTCATTTGAGTACAGGTAAGAGGGAGAATGTATGATTTATCTAATTATTTGCAAGCAATTTATTTTTGCTAATTATTCAAATGTATTATACTACACCGCTGTTGAATTCTGGAATCTGATTGGCTAGAAAGTGTTGATTATTTTTTCAATAACAGCACAGGGTTATATTAAAGGGCTTGTTCTAGTATGTTATCATTTCAATGATGGATGCTTCACATAATTTAAGACATACTGTCATTGGAAAACAATTAACTCCAAATTGTGTTGGACCACATCACACCACCACTGAACCGTGCTACTTTTCTTGCTTAGCATTTCTAGTGTTCTATTTTTACAGCATCTCTGTGCTTTCCTCCTTTTCAGTCTACCTCAACTGTCGCAAGTGTTGGCATGTCATCCTCCTTGTCCGTCAGCTCTCAGCTAAATAAAGTACTACGCTCCCACTACCTCAGCCTTCCTCAAGGAGGTCTCTGTCTGGTCACCTATGTTTGGATTGATGGCTCTGGGGAGAGCCTTCGGAGCAAAACCCGAACCTTGGAGTCTGAACCCAGCAGCATTGAGGGTATCACAAGAACCTAGTCTGAAATTATGCTATAATCGAGAATTATTTTCTAGACCCTAACGAGACTAAAATTAAGATTCTGTCAGTTGGAAAACATGTGCTTAGTCTAGCTATTCAATCCATAGGCATTTTGGGAAAATAGGATGATAGTGTAAATAATCTACCTCTTTTACATTCATTACACCCATGACTGTATTTCATGTGCACCTTCTCAGTCACTACAGATATATGTCCATGTGTAATCACCTGACATGACTGCCAGTAATACAATCGTCTGCATAAATCTACAGTCTGGACGAGAAATAAATCTATTTTTCATACTATTCTGTGTGTTTTACATCAGTGGTACATTTGGTTCCTCAAAAGTCCAAATCCAGCTTAAAACATTTTTAACAGCAAATAACTAAATAAATATAAACTAAATAACTAAATGATAAATAAACTAAATAACAAATAAATAAAATGAAACCTTATTGATGTCATTTTTTAACCTTTGTAAGATAGGGTGGTTTATCATGTACATTTATACAAGCTTTCCCTGGAACAGGGAGTGAATGTATTTATTTTTGGAAATTTTTACATTTTAAGTGTGACTGACTTTTTTGTACGTTCATGATTCTTACAGCAAAAATGAAGTGGAAAAAAACTTAACTTTACTTCTCTGTCAATACAAACACATAGAACTAACATCGTTTGATGGGCTATTTTTGTGATTCTTTCTTGTTTCTTGAGTGTTCTATTTTTGTATTTGAAATAAAGAATCTGAAGCTGTACTTCAACAAGTGCATGTTTTTCTTTGTATTTAATAAGTACTTGTACAATGGTAAGGAATTTATATTTGACATATCTGATCACTGCTGAACTTTTCTGCTAGATATACCAGAGTGGAACTTTGATGGCTCTAGCACTAACCAAGCTGAGACTTCTAGCAGCGACATGATCCTGGTTCCAGTATGTATATTCAGAGACCCTTTCACTCTGGACCCCAACAAACTGGTGCTCTGTGAGGTGCTCAAGCACAACTGCAAACCTGCAGGTACAGACAAAGATAGCTCATTTGATTAATGGTTGATTTTATTATTGATTTTTAATTTTTTTTTTTTTTTTAACTGTATTTTGATTTGTATTCATGTGTAGACACTAATCATCGGCATGTCTGCAAGAAGATCATGGAGAAGGTGAAGGACTTCCACCCATGGTTTGGGATGGAGCAGGAGTATACGCTGCTGGGTATAGATGGACATCCTTACGCCTGGCCATCAAAAGGTTACCCCAAACCACAAGGTGAGAAATTAAATTTATGTCAGAGAGCTGAAGTAGATGCTTAGGCATTTTATTATGAAACACAAAAGGATAGTGCTTGTCCTAGCGATTAACAGGTATTTACACATTTTAATGTGTTATAGGTAAACTTGGGAAAAGCTCAGACAGAAAGTATACTGTAGCTTTTGAAGCTGAACCTGTATCTAATGTTTCTGTCGATGTAATTATCATCTGCAGAAAATGTTTTTTCTTATCTTTTTATCAGGTCCATATTACTGTGGTGTGGGTGCAGATAGGGCCTATGGCAGAGACATTGTAGAGTGTCACTATAAAGCATGCATTTATGCAGGCATCAAAATTTGTGGTGCCAATGCTGAGGTCAAGCCCTCTCAGGTAACTTCCAACGTCCATTCATTCCATTCATTATGGGCCGTATTCAGATTCTGGGGATTCAATACCACAATCGCACACATCAATATTCAGACCTCAGATTTAATTACAGACGTAAGTTCTGTTCAGAGTTTATTCATGAGTTGCACACTTGAGGCAGAGTTTACTCAACACATAGGCATGTTTCAGTTACATGTGATTCTGACCTTTTTTTTTTTTTTGCGTGATATTGGCTCAAGTGAGGAGTCGTATTAGGTTTAGCAAAAAAATAAAAATAAACTAAAACACTGTGCTGGATCATGGGCTATTTTATAAGCTATAATTACAGTTAGGACTGCTTGTATGTAAGTGCTTGTATTAATATGTGGTTGTTTAGATCCTTTAGAAAGTGTCAGATGCTTCTACTCTAGAAAAATCTGAATGAAGAGCCCAGAAAAGCAAAAATGTTTGAATATGCACAAATTTACCCACGTAAGTATCAATGTAAACTTTTGACCTAAGTCACCAAATCTGAATACGGCCTTTTGAACACGTGAAAGGTTCGAAGATACACGTCGCTGAACAGTTTTGCTTGTCTCAATACAGTGGGAGTTCCAAGTGGGTCCATGTGAAGGAATTGAAGTAGGAGATCACCTGTGGATGGCGCGCTTCCTATTGCACAGAGTGTGTGAAGACTTTGGTGTAATTGCCACTCTTGACCCCAAACCCATCCCAGGGAACTGGAACGGAGCTGGCTGCCACACTAATTTCAGCACCGAGGCCACTAGAGCAGAAGGAGGTCTTGAGTGAGTAAATTTGTGTGCATGGATATGCAAACACAAACAGGTATGTCCTAATGCATGTCCTTGTGCTTCTCTCCACTATATTAGGCATATCGAGAAGATCATAGAAAAATTACGCGCACATCATGTCCAGCACATACGAGTCTCAGATCCTCATGGTGGTCAGGACAACCAGAGGAGACTCACAGGCTTTAACGAGACCTCCAGCATCCATGAGTTCTCAGCTGCAGTGGCTGATCGTGGAGTCAGCATCCGCATCCCCCTGCAGGTTGGCAAGGACAAGCGTGGATATTTGGAGGATCGCCGGCCTGCCGCCAACTGTGACCCATATGCTGTGACTAGTGCTATTGCTCAGACCTCCCTAATGGAGGAAGAGGAGGAAGATACCTTGAATGATCTGGATATTAATGATTTGGAGTAAAACACTCCAAATAATACTAATAAACATGGTTTAATGTTACTGGATATATAATATATAGTTTATAGATTTTTTTTTTGAATATGTTGAATATACGTATATACTCTATATACTAGATAATAGATCCATGCTAGTTAGAACATACTCTTAAAAATGCTGAAATGATACACAAGCGATTTGTTGTAAGGCAAGACGTTGCACATAATTATACCAAATGCACATAATTCTGACAGTGTCTATACCAGTACGATGCCACTCTGTAAAAATGTGAAATAATGCAATTTTGAAAGTGTCTGGGAAAACTGTGACATTAGCAGTGCTATAAAATATGTTTGACTTGCACTGTATCTTAAGCCTAAGAAATTATTGTTATTCAAATTTGACATTTTATTAAATACAAAGGAGTCCATGACTTATTCAAAGCATATCCTCCTTGAGTAAGTGTATATGTGTCTATATGGAGAGCAATGATGAAAGAAACAACGCAGGGAAACAAAAAATAGAATTATTTATGTATAACCAACCATCCATATTAATAAAATAAAAAACATACAGCATGATTTTCCTCTGAGCACCCTCCCTCTCAGTTTGTTTGCTCAGAAAGGACCCATCTATAGAGTTTAAATAGCATCTTTAATTGCATGAGTTGGTTCTATAACCATTTAAACCATAGCTTGGCAAGGGTAAAACAGTTGCTGAATATGAATGAATAAATTATTACTGTCCAGTTGACATCAGACATGGTAAACGCATTGTGTCGAATACACTCCCATATTAATCTATATAGCCATAGAAAAACTATGCTTGCGTCATTTCAATTTCTGACACTTTTACTGGTCAGGACAACTAGAGAAGACTCAACAAGCTCTCTAACATACACTATTCTCAGCTGCAGATTACTTTGTTCAGTCAGCATCCACTCGCTTTGTTGTGGCTATTTGACAGACTGTACCAATGGCATCGGGTACTACGGTACCCTCATATGGTGCCATCCAGTACCCAGAAACATACAGTATAGTAATCCATGGGACCCTCACCCAACAATACTGGTGGCCTAACAATGAACATGATACTAATTTAAGAATTCCATCTCAGCCTTCTGGACCAAGCCATTATTTGTTGTTTGGGTTCATCTTCATGGCAGAGCGGGGGACAACAACTTGTCCAAGTTTGGGTAATATTAGGCACACTTCAATTTTTGACCATTTCCTGACCAAAAGCACACACAAATCTGTTCTTTTTTTCCTCTGATCTTCTTACCACCACAATAGGCATATCGGGGGGAAAAAATTACACATGCATAATATCTATTACATCAGATTCTCCCAGTGGTCAGGACAACCAGAAGAGGATTCAACAGTGGCTAATTGTGGAGTACGCATCTGCATCCTTGTTCAGCTATTTGGAGAATAGCTAAACATGAGTCTGCTGCTAAATGTGACCCATATTCATACACTATTGCTCAGACTTACTAATGGAGGATAAAAGAGCAGAAAGACATTTAAGTAATACGGATAGCAATAAATAAAATTCAATAAATGCACTGAGCAATAATTAAATAATTACAGGGTAAGAACAGGATGCTTTCTATGTATTTGTGGTCTGTTTTAGGATGTGACAACATGCAATGCAAATGCAAAAGAAAACAATAGTTAGCTTGTGTGAATGTATCAGTGTGTGTGTATATAACTCAACCACTTCATTTCAGAGCAAATTCCACAAGGGGGCAGCACATGCAAGCACTGCATCTTGAGGACCCTGAGTCATATAAGAAATCAAGTTGCAGTATGAAATCCCTGTTAATAATCTATGAATAATATTCTTAAACTCACCATCTAAGTGCTGCTTACGGTTCATAACATGAACATCCTGTAGCCCTGTTGTATTTGTTTGGATTTTGTTTGTTTGTTTGTTTATTTATTTAATATTAGATGTGCATTCTTATCCTATAGTCTAGCATAAAGCCTCTAGACCTACTATTGACGAAAAGAACATCAGTTTGTGGTCGAATTGTATTGACAGCTAGTTTGTTTAAGCCATTCCAGAAATAGATTTTTTAAAAATTGGAATTAATTTAAAGCTACAGACATGTAGAGCATGTGTATTTAAAACAATCAACACTCTGGTTCAGGTATTTTTTATGTGCAAATCAGTGATCCCGTACTGTCAGATTTTTTCAATTAAATTTATTCTGTGCCGTTAAATGTGCATCTCATACCAAAAAGGTTTTAAAGGTCATAAGCAGGCAAGGCAGTCACAATTTGATTTTATTATGTAATCTAGCATGGTATAAGCATTTGGTTTTTTCCCCCTTACATACTAGCCATAATATAATGGGATTTTTCTTTTTTTGCTATGTGTGTAGACTTAGTGTATGTCAGCCATAGTTACATTTTTCAACATGATAATGCATTTTAGATGTGCCTATAATACATTATAGATGTGCCTTTTACGTACTGGTATACATATGTATTCATATCAGTCTAGCTAAATTTAGAGCTAGTGTCTGAATTTGGGCTGAACTATATGGGCAAAAGCAAATTCTGATTATATTTCCACACACCTTGATTCTAGGATGCCTTGCACTGCATTGATACAAACTAATGTGGTATAAACTAATGCGGTATAATTAAAGATTGTGTTGCTTAATCATTACCAGAATAAGCTTTTAAAGAATTTATCATGTCAATGAAACCCAGAGGAAAAAATGTTGGAGTGATCTACTATGTGTTGCTACCTTCTACCATAAAACTGTGATAAGGTTAAACAAACAATTTGCTGTGCAGTATGTATCAGATCAAAGCAGAAATCGGCCTCCAGTAAGGATTAACGTCTCTCTTTTCTCTCCATCCTATCTTCACAGGATGTTGGTGAAAAGTGCTGGAAATTAGAACCTTCAGAATAATAAATGCCTGCGGATGACATGAATTAGATGTCATTTGCTGTCCTTTCTGTGCTCCCTTTGCTCAAACAGAATTAGACTACATAAGCCAGGCCTGCTGTAGAGACAAACTGCAGCTGTCAGCATGCCCAAGAGACTGGAGAGTGTTTTTCATAAAATATGGGTGAGGGTTGAAAATCCATCATGGTTGTCATTTACTTTAACCATAACAGTGACATGTGAAGTGAAGTGATCTTCTTTCTTGCACACGAGTGGAGGTACAAATCAGAAAGAAGGTACGATTTTTATTGTATTCTATTTCTAACTAACTTAGTACATTATTATACTCTAAAAAAAAAAAAAGAGCAGTGGGATCCACGAAGACAAGCTAGACAGTCAGATGATTTTTAAAAATGTATTTATTTTTAAAATTTTTATACAATGGTACAAATCACAAGCTGGTTTATAAAAGTTACTCTATTTATTATTAAGTTCTTATAGTTATTAGCCTGTTTGACTGGTTACTTGAATCGAATGGATTTAATCCAAACCTCAACAACTCACAAACAATAGCTTTATAAATAATTTCAATTTAAGACTTAATGTGTTCTGTTGGTGGAAAGTTAAGCAATAAAAACGTGTCTCGCTCCAATAAATAGACAATATATTATTGCACATATATAACCGATGAGGTATATAATAGATAATAGTTGGACAAGGTTCATCAAAATAAAAATGTTCTGACAGGGTCAGTGGAATTATTTTCGACCAAAAAAAAACAAAAACCCCCAAAACCCCCCAAATACCCTGCCCTGGAATGTACGATTGCAAAAAAATTGTACACCCTTAAGACAAAGAAATGATCATTCTTTCAGTTTCGGTTGATTGCATGAAAGATCTCGTGTTCTGGATTGTTGTCTTGGGATTGTAAATTATTGATTGATTGATTGATTGATTGATTGATTGATTGATTGATTGATTGGGAAAAACACACACTGGAGGCACACCTAGTCTAGTTCAACTAGTAACCATGTAGGATGCACTCAACCCAACTGTACTGTGAGCCATTGTTTACTTTATTAATATTCTAATATCTTTTATTAATAATCTAAATACATTTGCAGAATGAAAGCACTTACTACATGAAAACAACAACAACAACAACAACAATAATGCTGCATAGGCATATTAGCAAGGCCTGCACTGCACGCGCTTCCTTGTACTTCGTGATGACGTCACGCACTGGTTTGTCGACCCGGGGTGGAGAGAGTCGGCGTGAGACAGAGTGAGGAATACGGACAGAGAGACAGAGAGAGAAAGAGAACGAGAGGGAGAGAGAGAGAAAACGCTGCAGGTGCGACGTCACGCGAGGCTCCGCCGTCAACCGCACGGATCAAGCCGAATCTCACGCGCTTTTTGCCTCGCGAGCACCGATACGATGGGCAAGCTACAGGAATTCGACATTACTTTCAGCCACAACAAAGTGGTGTACAGCCCGGGAGAGACGATTTCGGGAACGCTGAGGATCCTCACCGCCAACTCGCTGCAGTACAAGGGTGAGCGGCTTCGTTCGCGTCCCCGCTCGCGTCCCCGTTCGCGTCTCCGTTCGCGTCCCCGCTCGCGTCAGCGCGTACCCGCTGCTCGGGTTTAGACGGTCACCGATGGAGTGCAGTGCGTTTAGATCGGATTTGTAATAAGGATATTTGCGCTTTTCAGCGTTTCACGTATCCGGATTGTCAGACTCCAGTGCTAAAGCTACACAGCGTGCTGAGCTTCCCATATTCATCTCATCTAACGCACCTGATTACACTAATCCATTTATTACCGAATCCAGATGTTTAACAGGCAAAACAAAACTGTTTAGGCTTGTCTTGTGTGGCCTTCAGGGATCCGGGTTTGACCCTGCTGCCTTCTTTCTTATTTCTACTAAGATCTTCTGAGTGAAAAGGAAGTATGAGAGGAGAATGAATCAAACACTCGGGAGCATGTTGTTATAGGAAAACAATCAAAAATGGTGTGGTGTGATACAGCTTGACACAGTGCAAAGTTACCACTACCATCCCAAAGTTGATTATTTTCCAACGACGGCACTCCATGAAGCATTGTATTCCTCATACTCCATATACCACAGCAATTTGTCAATAAACGACATGTCATACTGTTTTATCCATTTACAGTTACGGTAAATGTCACGGAACAGCCGTGGAAAAAAAAGGAGTTAGTTCCTGTTATGACTACGTTATACCAGCCATAAACAGTCGTTCGGCCATCAGACTCTCTTATGCAGTTAGTAAGATAAAAACGCAGCTTGTCACGCTATCGAGAAAGCCGTACTCGTAAACTAGTTTTGTCCTGAAGACTCTGCCGTGTTGGAAAACTCACTGGCCGTTACAAAGTTCTGACACTGGAGACTCCTTCCATGACTTTATAAAAGCTTTCTCCTTACAGAAAGCTTCATTAAATGAACGATTATACGTCTTGGTTAAACGACAGCACGTTCAGCTATTAAACTCTGTCTATATTATCTGGACTCTTTTATATACTCGTCCCTGTGAGCGAGCTCTTATTGATAATGTATTAATTGTATAAAGCTGTGAATTGAATCGAACACATGATTGAAAATTAACCCCTTCCGACCAATCAGATTCGAGAATTCAGCAGCGCTGGGGTTGTCTGTAGATGAAATACGTAGAAGAGGGATTGTTTGTTACAGTCCCAGGTAGGTGGCGTCCTGTCCAGATCGATGATCTCCCTCTTGTAAGCACATCTGAACATGTTTCTTAGTTGGCGAATTGATTCAGGTGTGTTTGAGCTGGCAAATCACTCTGACCTCACAGGAGAAGAATTTATAACCGTTGGCTTCTAACAGAAACTGGGTATTTTCCAACTCAGTACCGCCAGCTGCCTGTCTCACACCCTGACGTGTTTGTGAAAACATGCGTAAACCTTATGACATGCACTAAACAGCTACAAGCTATGGAAGATTGCTTCTTTCGAGCGAGCAAGTTAGCAAACACTGTCTGTTACGCTGTGATCTGTTTATAATGATTACACAGTTCTCACCCCGATCAGTCCGTACAGAATAAATTTTTTGTGTGATTGCTGCGGCCAAAAATGCTTGATTTTGCTTTTTTCAAAATTTGTGATGCAACATTTTTTTTGTTTTTGTGTGTGTTTTTTTTTTTTTTTTTGCAGATAACTTCTTGAATTGGCAAAATTGCAATTGCACGGAATTGTTTTGCAAGGTCTTTCGCGGTGATGTTTGTTAGTAAATGAGACCTTTTAGCTGTACTCATGTTAGACGCACGTGAATCTAAGAGAGCGTTGGCTGAACGCGCGTTGTGATGACGTGTCTGGGCCCAAATCTGCGGAAAATCCGAGTTCAACCGAATATTGTGGAATTTGCTTGATTTTGTGTTATTGACTGAGTTAAAATTGTGTTAATTATTGAGTTTGAAGTATTACCCTATTGTCAGTGTTGTTTGCTTTGAGCTAGCAGCATTAGCGTGTTGCTAGGATATTTGTTTTTTTTACTCTGGGATACACTAATAGTTGTTTACTTTGAGATACAGTCACAGTGTTAGCCTGTTGTTAGTGGTATTTACATTGAGCTATCAGTGATAGCTTGGTACAATGTTGTTTACTTTAAGCTATCAGTGTTAGTTGCTAGTGTTTTCTTTGATTTTGACGTGTTCGCCTGTTGTTAATGTTGTTTTGCTTTGAGCTAGCAGTGTTAG